>NW_009607127.1:15842-16306 GCF_000690535.1 Cariama cristata | reverse complement strand
GTCCCAGCGGACACTACTCCCAGGGAAACGGCACCAGGCTCTCATCGAGCTTTGCAGTAGCAGCCCGCCAGTGCACTGCCTTGGGAACAGTGAGATGGATCAGCCGGCAGCTCAGCACCTTCCACTGGCTCTGCAGCCCCCCGGGACCACGGGATTTGGGTGTCAGAAGGCGAGGAGCCAGCCGATGGGGACAGGTCGTTCGCCCTGCCTGCCCACCTCAGCTGACAGCACCTATAGAAGGAGGCTGAGCAGTGCCAGCACCTCCACGGCATGGATTTCATGCCCTAGCACAGCAATTTAGGGAGAATTTCCACACCACATGAGACCACTTAAACCCAAAGGGGAAATATTATTACGTTATAAAATGTTAAACAATTTTCATGAAAACACTTCCATTAAAAACGTCTCGCTTTATAACCAAACACAAAACACGGGGCAGAGTACGGCAGCAGTGTGCCATCTCT
>NW_009607127.1:12784-15769 GCF_000690535.1 Cariama cristata | reverse complement strand
GAGGGGGCCCCCCCCCCAGCCATTACACCCAGCCCTGGTGGTGGGATATCATGGGAAAACCACTCCGCACCTTTCCATCTGGGCAGGCACGGTCTGCACGGGGAGCTGCTGGGCAGGCAGGTCTCTGCGCATCCCACTCTTCGGCAGAGGGGAAGCGAGGAGCTGAGATTCAGCAATGTGTCAGGGGTCAGGCAGCAAAACGAGATGCAGGCAGGGCTGAACCCGAGTCGACTGCCTGCCTCTAACCACCAGACGACCCGGTCCTGCCAGCGTTGCTTTAACAGCTTGTGGTGGGCAGCCAACGAGCAGAACCAAAGACAACGGGATGGGGGAAGTGAGGAATGCGCTGCATTTTTCCTGAGCCACCATGGGAATAGGCTAATTCTCAGCACAGATCGCAGGGAGGCTGTCCAACGTGAAAAACTCAAGGAGCCCAAATAGAAAAGGCAGTAAGTAGAGTTAAACAATCAAGAAGAGGAAAACAGAGGAAAATCAGGGTGAACAAGAGGTGAGAATGGGGAAAAGGAGCCGGAGGGGTGGGGGGGGAAGGCAAGCAGAGGAAGAAATGGAAGAAGGAAAATCCAACTGAGAGGTAGGAAAGAAAAAGGAAGAGACAAATAGATGGCAGGAGGATAAACCTGCCCCAGCAGGAACGCCCGATGAGCACCAGAGGTGGAAGGATGAGAGAGGAGGACAGAGGCTCCCAGGCTCCGCACACACGAGAGTAAACCAGCTGCTCACAGCCCTTTTATTGGATTAAGACTCGCTTAAGAGGAAAGATAAATGCGGATCATTTCTCAGGTGACATGCAGAAGAGAAGAGGAGGCTCTCTTTGCCTCGATTCACCCTAAGGGGGGAGAAAAGGGATTGCTGGCGTTTCAGGGTTGCTGTTGGGACAGCGGGAGGTCTCCACGGGAGCTGCCAGCTTTCGACGTCTTCACTCCAACAGCAAAAGGTAGTGAGCTTCAAATAAAGAGTGTTTTTGTCTCGCACACCTTCCTGCTACGTAGGCTTTGGAGCTAGATTAGTATCACAGAGCAGCAGAAAGCGGAGCTCTAATAAATCAGACCCCAAACCCTTCCTTGCCTCAGTTACCAGTTTTTGCCTCGTTTGGAGCTCCAGCTGCCTCGGTACCCTGCAAGTCACAGCCTGCACTGTCCAGCAAAGAGGAGGCAAAAGGAATCAGCAAATCTCAATAAAACTGGACATGAGCAGCCCCCAGGTTTCTGTCCCAAGCTCGGGAAAACCTCACACTACCTTGCTCCCTGCGATGCTTCTCTCTGGGCACCTCCCGGCAGCAAGACACCGGCTCATGGGAGCAATGGGCTAAGGTGATACGGCACATTCATGGGCCCTAACACTGGGGACTTTGTGGTGCTGGTTTTTTTAAAAAAAAAGGCTAAAAAAAGCCCAATAATGAAGTATTTATTTCAGTAAACAACATATGAATGAAAGAAGTGTTTTCTCAATACTTCACTTTTTCCCTGCCTTCTCTCCCTTCCCCCCAGCAATTTTTTTTTTAATAAGTGGAACTAATGAGGCTTCACTCACTAACGGCTGAGCTTGGGAGCAGGACCGCACTCCGCTTGCCCGGTGCAGCACATAAACACGTGCCATGTGAATAAAGCCTGCCTTGTGCCCGGGGAAAAATGCAACCCGCAAGCAGAGCCCACCTGGCCTGTGAGACCTGCAACAGGAGCATCCCTGAGCTTTGGGGTAGGCAGCACGGGACATTCGGCACCTTATTTATTGTGGCAGCAAATAACTGCATCTCCTGGCCTGGAGAGCTGCCATCGCCCAGGGACGCTGCCCTGCAGGTCTTCGAGGTGTCCCCAGGGACAGGGCGAAGGGGCAAGGGGAGATGAAGGGATCTGTTGTCCCCATCCTACCCGGCAGGGCTCAGCGCGGGGGACACAGTGTCAGGTAGACACTGTGATGCTGTACAGCTCCTTCTCTTCTACCTTGGCTCTATCCAGCCGTACCTGAGCATCTGAACAACTGGGAATGCTGGAAAATTGGCTCAGCTTGCCCTGCACGGGGATGAGAGGTATGGATGCTTTCTGCTATGGCAGAAGCGTGAGGAGTTGGGCTGATGGTGTTTTGGTAGGAATTTCAGGCAGAAAACACTAATCGCTCCACCAGCCTGATACCCAGCTTTTCAAAGCAATGGCCACTGATGATGTTGTGCTTATAATCTCCACCTCCTCTTTGGCAACAGGTAACAGCAGGTCCAGGAGCCCTCCCTTGCCTTCAAGTCTTGGGATTAAGATGGGCAGGATTCTCAGAAGCCGCTGATTTGGGAATACACGGTCCATTGCTTTTCCATCACCCTCGTACCCGCATGGGATGAACGGAACCCCCCCATCATACACAGGGTGGGTGTTCACCCTCTGCAGTGAACGATGCAATGGTGACCTTGAGTTAAGCTTATAAATACATACGGGTTTGATGCATGCAGATATTTGCTCTGGAAACCAAATTAGACATCTGTAGGTTTGCAAGGGCATGAGCTATGCTTTCCGTCGGCCACAGCACCCAGCAGCCTTGGCTGCAGCCAAAGAACTCAGGTGCAAGGTGTGGGGCAAGTGGAGACAGCGACTGCATCCTGTACCGCACGATGGCTTGGAGCGACTAACCGAGGCTGCTGATCCCACTACGATGATCATGGATCGCTGAAGATGTACAGAGGTTGCAGAGAAATGATGTTTCACACCAGGGAAAAGCCTAGGTGTGAAGGACAGGACACAGCTGCAGAGGAGGCTGATGCTTGCATGGGAAAAGCCTCCGAGTGCTTCCCCGAGGGCAAGCGTGGACCAGGCACGCATCACCGGCATGCAAGAACACCTGCCTGCAGCGTGCCCGTCCTGCCGCGGAGGCAGGACTCCATGCTTGGTGTACAGGTGCCCCCAGCCGCTCTTTGGAAATTCGGTTGGGTGCACATAAAAGCCTCTTAAATTCCTGCCCTGCAACAACACTGCTAGCCCA
>NW_009607127.1:11211-12753 GCF_000690535.1 Cariama cristata | reverse complement strand
GGGTGTATGCTGAACCAAGGCAACAGGGAGGGGATTAACAGGCACAGTGAGATGGTCCGGGAGCAGGCGGTGGGCAAGGTCCTCAGCCTGGGTCACCCCTGCTCTGTGCCCTGCCGCTGAGTGCCAGTGAGCGCCAGCACCCCAGACTCAGCACCCCGGCCCACCCGAGCCTGGCTGCCAGGTCAGACGGCTGATCCAGCTCAAGATGTCTCCAGGCACAGATAAAACCCAGGACCGTCAGCCAGTTACCCTCCCTCCAGCCAGACCAGCCGTGCCTATGTCCCCGCAGGAGTGGTGACATCAGGTCCTTCTCTTTCAGGTCTCACGCTTTCCAGCCTCGATCTCCAATGCGCTAGCATGTGGCAAACCGAAGGCAAAGGCGATTCCTCCTCACCAAGAGCTTATTTCCAAGCTGGCTTACAAAGACCCCATAAAATAGCATCATCTACCGCTGCTGCGGACTCGCTGCTGTACAAGGTGCTTTGCAGAATAACACAAGATAGATGGTTTCCCCCAGGAAAACGCTACAGAGCGAGGGAAAATGTACCATGAATATACCTTGACACCACAGGGCTAAAATGGGATCCAGGGGCTTCAAAGAGACATATAAAGGCAGCAAAGAGATTTACTGACTTCTCTTGCTTCTTTATTAGGAATAAAGAGAAACTCTGATTGTTTTTAACGAGTTCTTTGCTTGCTTTCCTATTTGGTATGTTACAGATTCACATATTTGTCTATTCGGAAGATTCATAGTAACTGCAGAACAGCTTTCCTGATGACATCGTTTCAGAAAAGGGAAAAAAGTTGTGCAACTGGAGAAGAAAGCAATCTGTCACCAAGTAGCTTAAATTCTTTGTCTGGCCTCATCAATACCTAGTTAGCTTTGATGCCCAAGGAACCTCACAGATAGAGGAAGCCTTTGAGGAGGACTCCACAACCTCACACTGAAGTGTTAGAACATACAATAAATGCCAGAAAGAGCTCCAAAAAAAGCAGGGAAAACGAAAACCAAACTCAACATTCTTGCAATTTCTAAGCGTTTCTTTCTTTCTTTTTAAGGTTTTACCCTCCTTTATCCACCTAAGGAAGCAGAAAGCAATGCAATTTCCAGTTTTTTTAAATATCCTCAGCAGGTCACCTCTAACGCTGGGAGGGTTGACTGTGATCTGCTTCCAAGGCTGTTGCATCAGAGCTTAGAAACCCAGGATAAATTACTCCCTGCTCGAGCAGGGACTGCAGTTGGAGACAGAGACCTGTGCTCAGCACAACGAGCCCCGCAGGCACCGCAGTGGCAGCAGCGGTGGCGGGGAAGGAGGGAGCACTGCATCCCTCCAGGGTGGGCAAATGGAGCTGCCCCGGAGGGCGGCTCGTGCTGGGGCAGCCCCGTACCCTCACACCCCTCACCCTGGGCACGGGTGCCAGCGGGGAGCCGCTGCGGTTCCCAGTGCCTCTGCAGCTCCCAGTGCCACCACGCCAGCTGCAGCCATCCCACCGTGGCTCTCGGCTCTGGTTTATCCAACGGAGGTGCATCCTCCAGTGCAG
>NW_009607127.1:10457-11163 GCF_000690535.1 Cariama cristata | reverse complement strand
AGCGAGAGGCCGGCCGGTGGCGGGGGCTGCCATAGGCCGTGCGCTCATGTGCCCCAGCCCAGCAGACACGCATGTCCGCATCCCACATGAGCCCCGAAAGACCCTCGTGGCTCAGTTTGTGGGGTGTCCTTCAGCCCCCCCAAGGAAGGAGCCACTCAGGGCTCCTCGCTGCTCTGGGGTGAGGGGGGATGTTTTGGCTTGATACCCTGGGGGAGCTTCTCCAGCAGACGGAGGGGTTTGAAGGGGTGTTGTCCCACGGGACGTTGCTTGGACAGGGACAGAGAGTGGCAGCAGTGGGGACAGGGGGCAGGAGGAGGACTGGAGAGGCAGGAGCTCCTTGCCTCCAGCCCTGTCCTGCAGCTCTTACCATTCAATGCTCAGAGACCTGGGCCGGAAGGCAGACAGCTCGGCCGAGGCATACTCAGCTTTCCTTCTCTTCTCCTGCTTCTGCTTAACCGACAAGCGGTGGGCAAACCTAGAGAGGCTGCTTTCCGACCTGGGGAAGGGGAGAGGAAAGGCGTTAATGTCACTGAAGCACCCCGGCTCCCAGCGGCAGGTCCACAGCACAAAGCCAGGTGATGCTCGGAGCTGAAGGGAGGGGGCTCCCGGGGGGTCAGCGGCACCGGGACAGGGTGGCACGAGCCTCGGGGGCAAGAAGCGGAGCAGCAGCAGGTCTCGCTTCAGCAAGGCAGGACCAGCACAGGGG
>NW_009607127.1:5612-10175 GCF_000690535.1 Cariama cristata | reverse complement strand
GCAGGCTGGGAGTGCTGGGTCCTGCTCCCCGCTGCAGCAAAATCACCTCCCTAGGTTGTAGGCTCCTGCCCAAATGCCAACTAGTGATGGTCAATGCCGGAGAAACGTCAGCTACTTCTGCTTCTTGCAGTGCTGGCCTGAGAGGGTCGGGCAGCCAGGGAAGCATCGGCGGAGAGAATCAAAGCAGAGCTCTGCCATGGCCATGTGCTCCTTCAGAGAAACCCCAGAGCCCCTGCGGCCTCCTCCCAGTCGGGGCTCTCAAACACCAGGACGGCTTTCCTGATGAGGGCTGACATGGAAATCAGCCCACGTCGGAGATGTTTTGGAGGAGGAAACAGAAATGTGGGCGAGTCAATGGGTTCAGCTGTAAGATCCCCTGCACAGACAAAGCCCCTTCCTGCCGGGAGGGATGCTCCAGCGTTGCTCCCAGTCTCTGGGATCCGGGAGAAAAGCATCCCCAGGCTCCGGGGTCGTGCCACACACCCCCCTCCACCCCGGCTCTCTCCAGAAGAGGATCGCTTTCCTGAGGCACAACCGTACCATCTCCAAGACAGATGGCACGCAGAAAGCTGGCGTTGAGATTTGCATGGAAGGCGCCTGCCCCGCAGAGCCCCACAGCCCTCTGCTCTCCTCTGCAGCACCCAGAGGGCCCGGTGCCCGCTGTGCCTGGGGCCAACACCCCCAGCTTGCAGCCAAACATGGTGCCACAACCCATCCCTGCTGCCAGTTCACCGGGAGCAGAGGTGGGAGCAAGGGAGGAGCAGCCTGGGGAGCTGGGACACCCCGACTTGGGCACACGACCAGCCTGGTGGCACCGATGCCTTCTGCCAGCCCTGCCACGCACGCTGGCATGGTCACCATCTCTTGTCTTCCATCAGTCCTGTGCCAGCACAACCTGCTCCCACCGCTCAGCCGGCCCTGGGCTGGGCAGGGAAGGGGACAGGAGAGATTTGACAGAGGTCCCAGGGGATGAGGGACAGACCTGCGGGGAGATTTTGAACCCACACACATGGCTAAAGCCAGTCTTCCTCTCCCCTCGAGTCCTGACCGGCTGCAACCAAACAAAACACCTCCAAAAAAAGAAAGAAAAAAAGAAGGTATTTCTCAGAAACAAGAGCTCCCCGCCTTTCCTCACAATAATTAAGCCAACCACGACCAGCTAACAGTTTTTTTCCTGATACATTTTAAACACAGACATCTTCAATTCATTAACTCTGGTTATTGATTTATTTTTCAGCTTATGAATTGCTGTTGCTGGGGCCGGGGTGGAGACAGCTTTCTGGAGAAGGCTCTCGTCTCTCCAGTCACCACTGGGAAAGAGCCGCTCAGCCCTTCCAGGGTCATTCTTTACATTCTTGAGAAGAAATACTACTTTGATGTAAAGGATGAGGTTTGCCTTAAAAGATACCCAACGAGAAACCCAAACCCCAGCTTTTCCCTGCTCACAGCCGGAGGAAGAGGCGTTCGAAGAGGAGCGATCCAGGCACTTTGTGAAAGTCTATGGAGCAGAGCCCTGCACTAACCCTGTCCCCGCCACCTCGCCTCTCCTTTGATCTGGTGTCAAAGCTCAGCTGTAATGAATAAGATCCCAATTTAGGAAGGCGTAGGCACCGACCGCTGATGCTCTGTAGCAGCCCTGGGGGTGGTGTGGACCCCAGGGCAAGCAGAGCTCCGGGCTGACCCAGGGATGGGGCTGGGTGGTGGGGATGGGTGCTGCTGGCTTCCTATCGCACCTCCTTGGCAGCATCCGACTGTTCCCGCTGCGGCAGTCCTAACGCTGCCCGGCTTTGTACCTTGCCAGGTGAGGCTCCTGCCACCCTGCAAGGGTGAGGGCTCTGTTCCCAGCTGCCAGGCCGTTGGGGATGTTGATCTCTTCAGATTTGGGGACCGCCTGGAGAACGCTGTCCTGTTTGCTATGCTCGCCCCATCCCCATCACACTCCATGTGCCATGACAGCCAACCCTCCCAAACTGGTCCCCAGCAGGGATTGCGGGGGGCTGGGAAATCCCAAACCACCTGCATGGCTGCAGGAAGGCGACCGTCATTCCCCTCATAGCATGGCATCACATAAGCCAAAAGGTGACCAAGAATCTTGAGATGTTGGGTGCTGCTTCCACCCTCCAGACTGACCTTCCAGCCCGGCAGTTGCCCAGCTGCAGAGAACTTCACCCACCACCTCCAACTGCTCGCAGCCAGGTTGAGGGAGATGGCTGCGACCGCTGATGGGCCGGCACCTCCTCCTCGAGAGCTGTCAGCAACTCATCCAGCTTCTCTGAATCCGGTACGAAACGGCCTCCTCTCACCTCTGTCGGACCCAAAAGCTCCAGCAGAAGCATCACTAATTAGAAAGCCAGGAGCACATTAGTGTCATCTGGCTATTTATACAGTGCTGCTTTACATAAACTCTACTGCAGAAGAGGGAATGAATCATACCTGCTCTGCCGTGGCTGCACGCAGGCAAACGCAGCCTGACACCAGCAGCCTGCTCGGCCCTGCTCCCCTTGCCCCACCGAGGACCTGTTTGTGGGTCAGCTTCCCCGAGCTCCTCATGCTGGGGTTGCTCCAGTCCCCCGGGGCCGGGATGCTCCCAGGGTCGGGATGCTCCTGCAGTCATGCTGGGCATTGTGCCTGGGGTCTGTGCTCTGCGGGTGGCAGTGGCAGTGAGCCTCTAACACAGGGAGGGGGATGCTGCTGGGACCACTCTTTTACTTCCCAAGTGCTTTCCAAACACTAGTAGATGCCCCTGTCCCTTGAGAAAGACCAATGTTAGGGATCTTAAGGTAGAGGCAGGGAAACTGAGGCACGGAGAGGCCGTGCGAGTAGGGCAGGTTCCCTGTGGCTCTCAGCATCTGCCCTCTTGTGCACTTCACTGATGGGCAAGATTTTCGTGCCTCTCCCATCAGTACCAGCATGCTCGGGATCACAAATGCTGGTCTGGGGAACAGGCAGCCCCAGAGAGCCACTGCTGCCTTGAGCCAGCTTCATCCCAGCCATGGGATGGGGACAAGGCCAGCACCGCTCCCCCAGCCCTGCCCGCTGCATGGCAGTGCCCATGGTCCAGCCCAGGCAGGCTCTGGGGTGACCTGCCCACCCACTATAAGAAGCAGCATCTCTGCAGCTACTCAGCATCGGCGCTGCCAGGGCTTGACGGACCCAGCCTACCGTGCCGGCACCTGCCAAGGCTCCCCGGCGGTCCCTGTATGCTGCCGAGGAGCCGAGGGGTCACGCGGGAAAAACCATCAATTGAAACATCAACCGCAGCGCTGGGAAGAATTGTCTCCTGACAACCAGAGAAGGTTGTTCAGCTACTGTGCTATATCATAAATCACACCTCTATGACTTGCCATCTGTCAGCCAGATTACACATGTTCAGAGTCCCATGTCAGCGTTTAAGTCAGAACACAGCATCTTTTCCCCAGAAATAATTATCGGCCCTGGAGACTCTTGCAGCAATACCCATCCTCAGCCCTTCCCTCCAAACCTCCTGGCAGAGCAGAGTTGGCAGTGCCATGAAGGCAGGAACGCCGTTGCTGGTGGGGCGCGGGGATGCAAAACCCGCACGTGACATCTCCCCCATCAAACCACCGCTTCGTGCGAGCGTGGGGGTGGCAGGACCTGGCGCGGCAAACGCCCCCCCCCCAGCATCAGCCACAGCACCCAGCCTTATCGCAGGCGTGGAGCGGGCAGAGGCAGCCAGAGGCAGCTGCTGCTGCTGAAGGGAGGTGGGGACAGTGCTGTCCCCAGCCTGGTGTGTGTTGATGGCCCCCCAGGGTGTTCAGCCAGGATGTGCAGAGGGTGCCCAGAGCAGCACTCGGACCCTCACTGCCGGCACAGCCCAGCCCAGCCGAGGGGGACAGCCAGCTGCGCTGCCCGAATGTGCCGTGTAACACCAGTCTGATGCCCATCCCTTCACCAGGCGCGTTTTCTGAGGGTCTGACCCCAGCACGGGTGACTGCCGAAGCCCCCGGCTTGGTGAGGTAGTGGGAATGCAGGCAGAGCAGAGACACAGCGGGCTGGTAGTTCGGCCTCATCCTGCCCGTGGCTCGGCCAGCTCGCTGAGCCATCACAGGACGCAGCATCCCAGCACAAAAATACGCTCAGCTGCCCTTTCAGACGAGGACAAGGGTCTGAAGCGCCACCCTCCACCCCCTCGCTGGCCGGGCAGGCGGATGAGCAATGACATTTCCCAAAGCTGACTTAGTACAGAAATACACAGGGACTCGATTCATCCCTCCGGCTTCACCAGCCGTGCACAGGCGCGAATCCGGACGGAGGTTTGCAATGCCTCACTGCCACGTCCCCCACACCACGCCACAACTGGAAAGCGATGACAAGCAAAATCCCCATCCCCTTGGCTCTGCGGCCCTCCCTCACCCCTGCGGTGGCCCTTGGAGGGACGTTGCAGGCAGCCTCTGCAAAAAGCAGTGCATCTCAGCAGTTTGCAGCTGTCGGAGTGAGCATGAGCCTGTAGAAGCCCAAGTGCTCACGCGGCATCTCACCCAGCCGCTGGCACTGCCAAAACCTAGCCGTGCTGTGGCTGGGGCCGCCGGGGAGACCGCGGGC
>NW_009607127.1:5118-5531 GCF_000690535.1 Cariama cristata | reverse complement strand
CGCCCCGCCCCCCCCACCCCCCCCAGCCAAAGCTGCCCCCACCACACGGGCACGAGCCATCCATCCCACGGAGATAGAGATATCTTCGCCCCGGCAGGAATAACTCCCACTTGTTGCACTCTCTAGCCTGAGACTTGGGAGCCAGCACGTGCTTGGATGTGGTTCTGAACCAACCCAGCTCCTGGCAGGCAGCTCCCAGCCTCTTCAATTAGCAGAGGCAAGCAAAAGTCCCGGGAAAAGCCCTGCGGTGGCTGTGGGCAGCCCAGGCACTTGGCAACAGGCAAACAAGGAACATTTTCAGCTGGTCCTCCCTTTGGGAACAGTCTTTGCAAACCCAGCTTTTGAGTTGGGCTTATCACCACAGGCACCCCGGCTGCAGCCTGGCCTTGGGAAGCTGGACGCTGCCTCGGGGC
>NW_009607127.1:4827-5087 GCF_000690535.1 Cariama cristata | reverse complement strand
TTGGGTGTGAGCACACCTCTCCGCGCTCCCCGCCGCTGCGGGGCTTTGGCTCCTGTGAGCGTTTTCTTTGCACAGGTGCAGTTAGAATAAAATAGAGGAAAACCGATCGAAGTTGGAAAGGTGCTTCCCAAACAGGCAGCAGCCTTTTGGGAGAGAGAGGCTTTGGAAAGGGAATGTGCCCAGCTGCACGGCCACGCACACGCAGCCAGCCTCCGGGCAAGCGTCAACCCCGAATGCTGCTCCAGCCAACCCTGCTCACC
>NW_009607127.1:4455-4794 GCF_000690535.1 Cariama cristata | reverse complement strand
CTCACGTCTCCAGCTGTGAGCTTGTCCCCAAAGCAGCAGCCGAGACAGGACCCCCGGTGAGCCGGGCACCGTTGTGGTGTGCTGTGCTGTGCCGTGCTGTGCCGGGGAAAGATGCCCGGGAGCCGCGCAAGCAACGCTCACTCACCTGCACAGCCTCTGCTCCCTTCCCTCCAGGCTCTGCCGATCGCCTGCTGCTGAAGGAGCAGCTCATCCGAGAGTGGTTTTTTGGGAGAGTCCTTGTTCCCTCGACGCACGCAACCACAGGCACGCTCCCATCCCGGCCGGGTTCCCCTGCTCCCACCCGCGCTGCCCGCCCTCCTCATCCGCCACCTCCGCTTC
>NW_009607127.1:4093-4405 GCF_000690535.1 Cariama cristata | reverse complement strand
TTTTTTTTTTTTTTTCCTCCCAATCTTGTTTCTATAGAAACGAGATTAGCAGAGGGGGAAATAAAACAGCCCCATGTGACTCAGATTCCGACACTGAAGAATCTCCCGGTTGCGCTCGCTGGAGCTTTACATAACCACAAGTCTGCATGGGCTCGGCTGGGGGAACCGACCTCAGATGGGGGGACCGGGCTTAGATGGCAGGACCGAGCTCGGACACAGGGGACCAGGTCTGGCTGTGGAGGGACCACCAGACAGAAGGCAGCAATGCCTCGGGCTCACCTCTGCTGGTTTTGGCCTTTCTGTGTCAAACCT
>NW_009607127.1:351-4048 GCF_000690535.1 Cariama cristata | reverse complement strand
CCCTGCCACCCTGCATGGCCCTGCTTTGCTATCTGTTCCTATGGAGAAGGGGAGAAAGCAGAGGCAGTGATGCTGAAAACTGCCCCAACTCCCACCAAAACTTCTGGGGTCTCCAGCGAGCTCAGACGAGGAAGCCCCAGGAGTCCTTGCCAGGCTGTCCTGTCCCTGCCCTCACCACTCAGGAAAGTGGTTTTGGCCACTGGTCTCCAATTGCCATGGGCTCCTGGGTGACAATGCGGGGAATCGGGTGAGCCGCAGACAGCCACATACCACACCCTCCTCATGTTCCTCCTCCTCAATCTCCTAAACCCATAAGCAATGTCTGGGGTTGGGGCGCACAAGCCACAGACGGAGCTCTTCCACCACTGTTTTCGGTCATCAGGTGACAGGCAGAGGACACTGCCCGCAGGGACTTCCCAAGCCCAAAGGGATGCTGCACACCTTAGCTCCTGGTGAGCAGTGCGTGGGAAGCGCTGGGGACCCCCTGACCGAATCCTGCCCTCAATGTGTCCCCTTAGCTCAAGGACAGACACTGGCTGCACGTGGCCATCGCTACCTGCCAAGGTTGCCCACCCAAGGCTTCTGCTGATGAACTCCCACGCCCACACAGGACACCGCCCTTCTGCCACACCTCTGGGGGTTCACCCCCCACTCCCCAGATGCTGCCCAGGGCTGGAAATGGGAAGCCTGGGTGACCTCCTGCTGGAACACAACGGTTCAACCCAAACTGCAGTGAGGGGCCTGCCCCAAGGCAGCGGCACAGGAACTCGGTGGGGCTTGGACTCCCTGCGGCAGGGCAGCAGAGAGCATCTCAGGAGGTTTGGTTCCTCACGCGAAGGGCAGGGCATTGGCTCTGCACAGGGAGAGGAACTCATTGACAGCTTCTCCAAGTCCCTGGGTTTGCTTCGGGACTTCAGTGTCCCACTTCTCTGGCTGACTCAACTGTGATTAGTTTGTGAGATCTGATGCCGTTACAGCCCAAGGGCTGCCCGTGGGCTATTACATTAGGAAATCTCTCCCCCGCTGAGCACGCAGCATAGAACAGCACATCAGTGGAACAGGCACTTGTTTACCTCCGTGACGAGCTCAGGACAGATTAGACAGCGCGACAGAGCAGCTGCCGGCAGCCACCATTTGAGCAAGTGATGAATTTGGGCATATCCACCCAACCAAACTTTTCCGTGTGTTATCACACCGGGCTTGTGAGCTGTGTGATGTGCGGAGGTCGGGTGATGCTGCAGCAAAGAAGCCAAAGGCTTTCGCACCGCTAAGGGGATGAGCTCTGCGAGTGCGCTGGCTCACCCACCTGCCAAGGATGAGTCTTCACAAGCTAAACCAGCCAGACTGGTGGGTCTGAGCAAAGCTGGTGATGCCTGTTTTGACCCAGCGACCGGGTTGCTGCAAGGGGAGGACAGCTGGCCAGCATGCTGAGTCTTCCCGACACCCGAGAGAGGGATGGTGGGGATGCTTCAGATGGTAGTTGCATGTGATGCTAAACAAAGAAGCTAGAGGTCTCGACAAGAGGGAACAAGGAGAGATGTCTGACAGCCCTGGGACACGATGCTGCAGCTCTAGACAAGTTGATCCTGTGACCCTGAACGCTTCAGAGAACCTGAAGTATTCCTCCTCACGACACAGCATGTGTCAAGGCAAGTCACCTCTTGGTTGACGAGTACCCTAAAGCTGTAAAGGAGAGACGGGTCTGAGCTGCCAAATCCCAATAACCACAGCGCAGGGCAGCCCCGTGGCGCTGGCACAGCATGCCTGGCCAGCCGTGGTGACTGGGGGCTCAGGGAAAGGACTGTGCGGCAGCAGATCTCTCAGTTGTCGCTGACATTCACCACTTATTGGGGGGGTATATGCAGTGCTTAAAGATTGTCAATGAGCGCTGTTTTGCCAGGCCTGGCTTTTCACAAGCTCGGCAGATGCAGGCACCTAGACTGATGCTGGGTTGGCTTCCCTGCGAAGGACCAAGTTGGACTTTGCAAGGACCTGGCTCTGCAGCAAGGAGGCGGGCAGAGCAGAAGGGATCCTCTATTTAAAGTATGATAACAGGGTCACAAAAAACTTCCACCAGCAAAACCGCTTTGATACACACAGCTAATTATAGTTGGCATTATCAGGCTGCATTACAATTAGCAAGTCAATGGTTAGTCTCTATTTCTGATCTGCAACACAAGGCGGGTAGGTATACCCAAGGATGAAAGGAGAAGGGAAGCAGGGGGAGAAGGACGGAGATACCGCATGGGTGCATTTAAATAAGCACCGCAGCTGTTTCCGAGTGCTGTGCAAAAGCAGGTTTTATTTGGAGGGTGTTTATAATGAAGGCCAAGGAAAGAAACACAACACATCCCCTCAGCACAGCCTCCGTCAGCAATCTGGGCAGTCTCATGACCCTGCTGCCCACTCGCTCCCACCCTGACGGTGAGGTCTGCCAGCAGCCTTCAGGTGTGCTCCGAGGTCCCACCGGACCTCCCGGGTCCTGCGCCTCCGAGCGGGACCCCGGGCTGACTTTTCCAAGCTATTTGGAGGCCAGATTAAAGCAGCATCCAGGAAGAAACCCAACCGCACGTCCTACTTGCATTTCCCAAAGCCTGTTCTTGTTGGTCTGTCCAGTATTCAGTATCAGGCCAGTCGCTTCACGACAGCGGAGGCAAATGAAAGCAGCAACAATCTCTGGAAACGGATGGCATTTTTAGAACTTCCGTCTTGTTTTCTTTGAAAACCGGAGTTTTGTCAAACTTACAGCATTTGCTGCAAAGAATTTGATGCTAATCCAAGCAGAAAGAACCATCTGATGAGTCCCAAATTAAAATGTTCCTTTGTTTTGGCTTTCAAACATTGTATTTTAATACCAATGTACGCTCTGAACGGAAGGTAAATTTGCATGTCCTTCCCATAAAAATTCTCTGCCAAAACAATGATTTTATTCATTTGCATTTTGACAATAACAACTGTCCCCCCTCTGACCAACAGCTGTCCGTGCAGGAACAGAGATGCTGGGCACGTGTGCCCACAGCCTGGTGAGTCACGCTGCGCCCTGCAGCCCCCCGGCATGCCCATGCCGCTGTGGGGGACGGGACTGGCATTAGTATCATCTCCCTCCCTGGGCATCATCATCACCCATGGGCACGCACAATCCTGTTGGGAATCCATGCCGGTGTGGGTACAAGCCAAGAAACATTCCATGGGCAAGCACAGCAGGCAGGCAGTGGGACATGCTGCCAAGAGATCCCGCGCCCACCGATATGGACATGGCCCGTGAACAGGGCTGCGTGACTTTGGAAGAGGTCGGATCCTGAAGATGATCTCAAAGTTTCTTCTCTCCTCAGATTCCAAGCAATATTTAGGATGGGATCTCCATGCCTGTCACCTTGTCACCTGAAGATCCTGTTATCTTCATCTGGTGCTGTAAAATAGCTTAAAAGAAGAGAAGGACTTGGGGGTACTGGTGGATGAAAAACCAGACATGACCCAGCAATGCGCACTCTCAGCCCAGAAAGCCAACCATATCCTGGGATGCATCCCAAGCAGCGTGGCCAGCAGGTCGAGGGAGAGGATTCTGCCCCTCTGCTCTGGTGAGACCCCCCTGCAGTACTGCCTTCAGCTCTGGGGTCCTCAGCACAAGAAGGACATGGACCTGTCGGACTGAGTCCAGAGGAGGCCACGAAGATGATCCAAGGGCTGGAGCACCTCT
>NW_009607127.1:0-205 GCF_000690535.1 Cariama cristata | reverse complement strand
ATAGGACAGGGGACAATGGCTTGAAACTGAAATAGTGTAGATTCAGACCAGATATAAGGAAGAAATTTTTTATGATGAGGGTGGTGAACCACTGGAAGAGGTTGCCCAGAAAGAATCATAGAATCGTTTTGGTTGGAAAAGATATTTAAGATCATCAAATCTAACCGTTAACCTAGCGCTGCCAAATCCACCACTAAACCATGTC
>NW_009607126.1:7009-7408 GCF_000690535.1 Cariama cristata | reverse complement strand
CAGACTGGCTGGGGTGGGGAGGGACACGCCCCGTTTCCCAGCTCTCTGGCAGGGATCTGCACCCTCGTGGATTGGAGCCTCGGAGGGCACGACCACATAGCAAGAGGCGAGGGGACCACAGGAACGACTCGAGCCCCATCCCCGAGGCTTCTTGCCTTCCTCTGAAGAGGAGGATGCCTTCCTCTGCAGCAAGCATCTCCGCACAGGGTGAGCAAGCGCAGCCTGCCATCCTTGGTTATTTATATCCCCTCCTCTTCCTCCTCCTCCCACTGCCTCAGGGGAGCGGGTTATTTCCTCAACAGGCGAGCCGAGCCTGGACCTCCGCACCAAATCCCAGCTGCACGGGATGCAGCGGCTCCCGACCACGAGCCACAGGGCTCGGGACAGCCGAGGGGCCCC
>NW_009607126.1:6273-6896 GCF_000690535.1 Cariama cristata | reverse complement strand
CGAGTGAAGCCGCCGGCTGCGCAGGAACACCAGCGCCGGGCACACCGTGGCCAGTGCTGGGGACTTTAATTAGGATGAAGGTGGAGGAATGGTAGAGGGGGTGTGGTGTGGGTGTCCTCAACCGAGGGGAGCAGACAAGCCAGACTTTAAAAAAACGACATAAAGGGAGCTTTGGGAAACACAGGCACGGGGAAGGGATGAGATGGGAAGGAACAGACACCTTTTTGCTGGCGTTTTCCTGCGGGTGGTTTTTTTTTTCCAGTTGTTGGGAGGATGCGGGAGAGGTTTTCACCCACTGCGGGTGGCAACTGGGTGGTCCCCATCCCACGCAGCCCTGCGCTTAGCAGGGAAGGGGCAGGTGGTCGGCCGTGGGGATGCTGCTGCTGCCGCCTGCACGGGTCAGAGACCGAACTGCCGCCTTACCTGCTCCCTGGCACCCTGGGGAGAGGGCACAGAGCCCAAACTATCCCCAGCTTGGCTTTCTGGCCCCAAAAGCAGTATCATCAGCCCTCCCCGAGAAGGCACAGGCCACACCAACGGAGCTGCCTACCTTCTGCGAGCCATGTTGGATGGCGGTGATACAGACGGGGTCCACCAGTGGCTTGGGGCGCCTGGGCGACTCC
>NW_009607126.1:3065-6253 GCF_000690535.1 Cariama cristata | reverse complement strand
GCCGCGGCAGCCCCGTGAATTTCTGCTCTTGCTGGTCGTAGCCGGTGTGGACACGGTGCTCGAAGTTGGAAGGAGCAGAGATCTCGATACGTTTCTTCTTCTTGCTGAACATGATGAGGGTGGCTAGAAGACCTGGGGGGCAAAGAAAAGGGACAAAAATGAAGCTTGGAGGGGGACGGAGAGGCAGGTAGTGCACCAGGGACCTCGGCAAGCTGTAAAATGAATAGCCCCTTCATTAGGAACTGACCTTGCTCTCTGGCAAAATAATTACTTGCCACACATATGCCAAAAAGGAAACACCTTGAGTGACTGCAAGCCCCCCGCTTCGTTAGGCTGCTCCCCACCCAAGCGGGTTTTTATAGCCCACTCGACCTCGCAGCTGTGTTTGTGATCCCCCTTGGGTCCTTCTTATCCCCTTTTTTTTCCCTGCTGCGTGTTTGACGGTGCATTCACAGGTGCCTCCTGCCTTTATTTTTTTTTTAATATGAAGGCAGCGATCGCAAACCAGGGCAGTCAAGGGAGCCTTTCGGAGCTCCAGGCTACCCGCTTGTACAGCGCACAAGAAAATTCCCTGTGTGAGCTTCGGCTCCTCAATGCGCTGTCCTTCTTCGTCACCACCGGCTGGGCAATTTCCTCGGCTTTTTTCTTTCCAACCTTTTCACGAGCGGCTTCCACCAACACGCTGTGTAAATCCCAGCACCTGGGGAATCTGGGGCTGATCTCGCAAGCGTTTCGCAGCACTGCAATTATTCTTGTGCTGGTTTGGAGCTGGAGTTTGGCAACCAAGGACTTCAACTGAGACACCGCAGCCTCCTCGGGGTAGAAAACACCCACCTGGACACATGGGAATCAGGAGATCTTTGGCGTTATACTGAAATTAAACACTAGCAGCTAAATAGACATCCATGGGTAAAACATCGACCCCACACTCCTCTGAGCTTGCTAGCTGGCCACGGACGAACTCAAAGCAACCTCTCTTCCAGCGTCCTCCTCCCGGCTCCCCATCACCAGCCACCACGAAGTGATGAGGAACCGACTGGGTAGGGAGCGGCACAGAGATCTGTGCGAGCCCAGCGGGCAAGTGGATGGATGCCTGGCTGGCATCTCGAGCAAAACCTTAGTTAAAGTTTTTTTTTTCCTCAAGTAGCTGGGATGTGTTGTCAAGACAGGGACAACAGTATTCACACGCACCCCTGCAGCAGGGAACAACTTTGGTTACGATTACCGTCTTCCTGATCGAGGTCCTGTTTTGGTCCCTGGTGACCGATTCGGCAAAGCTCTCCATCAAAGGAAAGCCGGCGGCGTGCAGGATCTCTCTGAGAGGTATCGGAGGGGTCTGGGGTGCTTTTGGTGGGATTCTAAAGCAGCAGCAAGTTTCCTCAGAGCCTCTGCGGAGGCCAGGCGACCCGGCTCAGCCCCGGGAAGCACCGTCACTGCCATGAATCATGGGACGACGCAGGCTTGGATACCCTGTCCTCACCGTAAAGGCATTTCCAAGCCCAGCTGAGGTTGGATTCTGCTTCCTTCCACCGCAACCGTCGGGCTTTTGCTCGTCCCGCAGGTGAGAGAACGCTGCTGCCGGGGATGCAGCAGCTCACACGACTTGCTGAGATGGTTGGGGACGTCCCTCTGCTCTCCGCAACGGCTCTGGTCATCTTCCCAAAGCTGTGAAGGGGTGGCAGGAGGAGGGGAGTCTTCTCCCCTCTGGGATAATCCCAGCTCTTTGCACTTTGCTTCTCTTCCTCTCCAGCGTAATTCACACACGGGTTATTTTTCTTCCAGGAAAAGGGATGTTTTAGGAGTCCCGGTCTTGCAGACATTTTGCTGTCCCTCCTCCCTTTGATGTAATGCTCCTAAATTTAAAAATGAAGCAAAAAAACCCTCCCACAATTAAAAACCACAAGTTTGTGTTCTGTTTTGTTTTTTTAAAAACCACAAGGTGCGACAAGGAAAGCAGCTTGGTAGCGAACGCAAGGCCGGGCAGTCCAGCAACAGCCAGGAAAGAAAGGTGACTTCGCTGGACGTCGGTGACTAACACCATTTCTTAAGCCTCTTTCCTAAAGGGTGTCACTGAAAACCACATTTAAGCACGGTTTTAAGGCAGCGTTTTAAGTTACAAGCTGAATAAACCGGCAAGAAAAACAGCCTGACCTGCAAAAAGCTGGGTGTTCAGACGCTCAGCCTAAGCGCGAACAAGAGACTGTTTACTCAGGCACTTAAATACAGGTCGAGGAGCCTAAAATACAAGTCAAGGCTGCCGAAGCTAAACTTAGCTGTGCAGCCAGCACCTTTTCAGCATCAAATTCAAACCCAGTTTTGGCCCAACAAGTTATACGGTTTGCCTTTGCAGGCTGCGAAGACGAAACCACCCGACGCAGCCAGTTTCGTTGGTTTATTTACAAGTTTTGTTCATTTACGGTGTATTTAAGACCACTCCTGAACGTATCCCGGTCTCCTAAGACGAAGAGTTGTGGCTGCGGAGGAAGCCTGGCCCCAGGGTGGACCCCAACGCCGATTTTCCTGATGTAAACACCCGCAGCCAGGCACAATAGAAACTTGTTTACACCGTCCAAACGCCCGCATCCTTCCAAGCTCGAAGGTACACGATCGATCCTGCCCAGCGGGAGCCCGGACCGCTGGCAATTCTCCCTTAGATCAACAATTTCAGGTTGTTTTTGTGGAATTGTTTCAATAATTTCTGCAGCGGAGCAGATGCTGGAAGGTGGCGCGATCTCCGACAGGCACGTTCCTGCTCCTCCCGACCTGGGAGCGGGAGGGGAAAGGAAGAAATTTCGGGGTTGGGGTAGGAAAAATAAGCAAAATACATAAATCAAGCTTTAGATGGAGAGTAAGCCCTCGTTATGCATCGTGGCTTGGCCGATATCCCGACCGGGACGAGAGCTGGAGAGAAATAGGTTGGAACTATCAGACCCTATTAAAGACCAGCGTGAGTCGAGGGGAAAAATTAGCAACTCCAAATGCTCCTAAAGGAGCTTAATGACCTTAAACTCGGATTTTTGCCCCCAGTAAATACACGGCCCAGCCCCGTACACATGGGGTGCCGGCGGTCGGTGCAGCAGATGGAGATCGAGGGGCGAGCGAGGCAAGCGTCCCCATGCCAAAACGCCCTCGCCACAACCTGGAAAGACCGGTAGCGCCGGGTATTTCCACCTCGGCGCTCCGGCTAC
>NW_009607126.1:0-3034 GCF_000690535.1 Cariama cristata | reverse complement strand
GGCCGGCACGGTGGGTCCCTGCCTGCCGGCAGCGGCATCGAGAGCTGCCAAGTCCACCGGCGGTTGCCAAATCCAGCTGATCTCCGTAACTACCGGCTCGTTCTAGACTCGGCGGGTGACAGAGCTTGGTTCCCGGCCACTGCCGGGGATCTGCCGGTGCTCGGCAAGGCGTGGTCTGGGAGGTGCCGCAATTAACGGGGGTCAGACGATGTTCTGAAGCAGGCTCCTACTCAAGCGTGAACCCCACCGACGCTCCTCACCTTGGGGGTGACCCCCAGGGAGAGAAGAGGACGAAGCTGTAAATTAACCCACCTTTAACTTGCCTGAAACCACAAGCAGGTCGGCGTTTTCACTTGAGAAGCTGCCCGGGCTTTAAAACTTCAAAAAAAAAAAAGCACCAAAAAAATCCCCTTTCCGGAAATATAGAGCACCAGCGTCGGAGGAATGCCACCGCAGGGACGATCCCATCAAACCAAGACAGCACGAGCCTCTCGTCATGTACAGCTCCAGAGCCTCTCGTCATGTCCAGCTCCAGCCTTGCCGTCTCACCGACAAAAGCCTGTCAGCGGAGGAAAAACCAGTTTTTATTTGTTTATTAGTAAAAGCGGGCGGCTGGGAGGAAGCACACCCCTCCCACACGGGATCGGGGACGTGGAGGCAGCCGAGTAAAACAAATGCGAGGAAGCCTGGCATTTTAGGCCACTATTTAAAGTTTGGTTATTTAACTCCTTCGTTTCTCCAGCTTCTGAAGGAACGGTGCCATCCTATGGTGCCCAAACCCAAAAGGAGCTCGCCGGGAGGATTTCGGGGTGATGCCACAGCTTTGGCTAATGCCTAACACCACCAGCTGGTTTCAGGGCAGCCGGTGCCCTGGCCAGAAGCAAGCTGACAAAATTTGCAAAGGGATCAAAGTCAGTCGAGTTGAGAGGCTGAATCCTCAAGGAGCTGGGCGAGAACCCCGGCCCCACGCACGCCGTCCCCATCCCGCAGAAAGGGACAATCCTGGGATACACAGGGACTCGAGGACAACGCCAAAATCCTGCGGCAGGCGCAGGGAGAGCGGCAGAGCCGGGGCTGGCATGGGGTGGATTTATTTTTCCCACTTTCACTGCCTTCGGGTGGCGATTGTGGTCGTTTCCTTCCATTTTAGGCTTCTGAATCTGCTTCCGACAGGCTGCCTGGTGCGAAACTCAACGGCTCCCGAGACAATCCCTTTCTCCACGCAGGAAATCCCAACTCCGGTGCTCCGGCATCCCGCCGCGTCCAAGGCGTCCACAAAGGCGCTCCCTCCTCTCCAGCTTTCCCAGTCTTTGAGATTTTCTGAATAAATCCCTGATCCGCTAGGAAAGTTCTTCTCTGCCTGGATGCCTCTACCTCCATCCTGGTCCCCCTTCAAAAAATGAGGGGAACCCTGTGTATTTGCGATCCCCCATTTTACCTGCTCACCCCGGGGGGCTGACACAGCCCCTGTCCAGCTGTTTGCGGCACAACCGAGCCCCGGTTTGGGCTGGGTCGAATCCTGAACCACACCGCGCACCGACAAATACATTCATTAGAAGTAAAGGAAGGTGCGGGTGCGCAGCCAGTGCGTTTACGGGGTTCCCTAGCCAGGAAAATTTTACCTTGCAGACCCCAATGGCTTAAAAAGTCACCCCAGGGTGGGTGCTTTTGTTCGGTTCATCTTTTTACCGCTGCGGTGAGCATCACGTTGGCTTCCCGTAGCTTCTAGCCCAGGTGGACCGCCGCCGTTTTGGGGAGGAAACGGGCATTTCATGTCCGAAAGGAAAACCAAAGCTGGCCGCACCAGTCGCTCCCAAACGCCGCCTTCCTTCGCATGGGATCCTTCCTTCGCACGCGAGAGCCTTTGCGGACATTTGCCAGGGGGACAGAAGTCCCGTTTCTGGATGTCAAAGGGTCTCTTGGTTTTGGGAGATAATCGCTGGACTTTGAGTGGGATGTTTAAAAGCCGCTCGCTTTGCGTTTAACTGCGGGAAGTCTAAGGAAAATATACCTGGAGGACGTACGTTGATCGGAGCATCCGAGTGCCCCGGGACACTGCTAGTTAAACTAATCAGCCTCCAAATCTGCCTTGGCTCTACAAAAAAAAAAAATTAAAAAAATCATCTTTTTGGGACTGGCAAAGGGAAAACAAGGAACGCCAAGGGGCAAGGGGGAAAAGCCAAGCCCGGAGGAGCTCTCGACGGTGGGATGGGGCTCGCTGCAGCAGGAGGAAGGGGTTAAGAGTGGGTTAATATCTCCCCCACGTTCCCCCTCCTCTTGGCTAGATACTCCAGAGCTACCCACATTCCTCAGCCCAGTCCTAGCCCAGGTCAGATTCCCTTTATCTCTGCTTTGTTTAATTAGTCAGCCATTAACTAACGCTTCTAGCAGCCCTGAGTAAACAAAATAGGGCAGAATATTCTCCACTGCTGACAAACACCCCGAAAACCTACGTTAGCGCTGGCGGGGAGTTTGCTAGCACCTTTCAAACTGATACACTGCTGCTGAGTGGAGTAGGAGAAAAAAAAAAGAGGAGAAAAAAAAAAAAAAAAAAAAAAAAAAGATGACAAAGGTGCAGACAGGCAAGTTGTTCTTTTGCATAAAATCTAAAGCTGATAGATTTGAATATTCGTTGGCGGATAAATTGCAAATAGATTTAACAGATCCCCAGCAGGATCCAGAAGCAGCGTCTCGTTTGTCCCTGTGCCTAAGAATAATCTCTGGTGCGGCTGTACGTGGTTCACACTCTCGTCTCCTCTTTAAACACATCGGGTCTGGTAAAACAAACAGCTGGTCCAGTTGCCTCTGCGCCCCGGGGGGGAAGAAAGGGGTGGTTTGTGCTGTAGCCGTATCACGGTCCCATCCCGCAGCTTCCCTCCCGACCCCACGCTCCGCGCACAGCCTTTCTAACCCGACGTAGGCAAAGTTTGGATTTCGAGACACAAATTTTAGTTGAGGGCGCTCAGAAGTTGGTTGAATTACTCGGTGCTTGAGAAAAAAAAAAAAATTTAAAAAAAAAATTAAATAAATATAC
>NW_009607125.1:0-1167 GCF_000690535.1 Cariama cristata | reverse complement strand
GCATCCTGCCGTGGAGGTGCTGGGTGGCACAGCCCTGCCCAGCCCTGCCAGCTCCCACCGTCGGTCACCGCCTCGCCCGCGGCCCCCAGCCACGATGGGTCGCCCCTCGCCCAGGGCTCTGCACTTCATGTGCAGCACCTCACGGCACGGCAGCTTTAGCCCATCAGATTTATTGCCAGATAAAGTAAAGCGACATAAATAAACAGTTTTCCTAATGCACATGCACTGCTGGTTTCACCAAAGGTCTGTCCTACGGCCAAATGATTCTTCTGCTGGGCTCTCTCTGGTTGAGAGGGTCCCCACAGTAACGGTGGTGCTTAATGAGCCAAACGAAGCCTTTGTCTGAGAGTAAATGTCAACGTTATCAGTAAATTGATAATTGATTTCCAATTACGAGTCCCTGTTCCCCAGTACTCCTAACTAATACAGGCTCACGTTAAGCGATTTGTCCTTTTTTCTCCTGACAACAAGGCTTTTAGTGCCATAACTGGGATATTAAATGGGCACTGGGAGCTGCGTCCTTCGTCCCTTGGCCCCGCGGCAGGAGCTGACCTCCAAGGCCGGGCGGCGTGCTGCCGTGCGTGCGGCACCAAACGGCGCCTTTCATCCTGGGGAACAATGTATTTTTGATGAAAAATAACCGGTAACATCCCTAAAGACAGCTCAGGAGCGAATCAGTGTGATAGCATATAGCTCTGCCTCGTTACCCCTAGGGTGGCCATCTCAACCCAACTCTGGCCAGCCTTTGAATAGAAAAGGTTGTAAATTTGAGGGGAGGAGAGAAAGAGAGGCAACACCCTGCACCGGCGGCAGCAGCTCATTGCCTTGCCAGCCCAGTTCACACCTCGTTTTATTTCGCCCTTTGGAAACCTACGGCAACCAGACTAAATACCTGGAAGAAGCTGGCTTTGCAGAGGGCATCTGCCTAACAGTTGGAATGACAAGAATACACAGAAGAAAAAAACCCAAAACACAAAAGCAACCGCAGAGGCTGCCCGTTTGCAACGTACGGGACTGCCGGGGCAGGAGGGGAGGCTGGGTCCCGCTGCGGCGGTGCAGGGCGAGCAGGCGGTTTTGTCTGCGGGGCCCCGGGGTCGGGAGGAGGGAAGGGGATGCCCTGGTTTCCTGGTACCAGGAGATCATGGCCTTAAAGCATTGGACACGAGG
>NW_009607124.1:1000-1277 GCF_000690535.1 Cariama cristata | reverse complement strand
GCCGCGTGTGAGCTCCTGACCCGAGAATGAATGAAAACACCCAGTAAACAGAGGATTTAAACCCTGTAAATAAAACAGAATCGTGGCTGATGACTCATTATGGAAAGGTTAATTGGAGAGCAGACTCCGAATGGGTCCCCGTGCCAGTGAGCCCACGGTGCCTCATGGTGCCGGTGCCATGGGCTCAGCCATGCCCTGGCCCACCACTCCGGCTGGCCGGTTCCCAGGGGGATGCCCCGATGGGCAACGGCTGCGGGCAGCCCTCGGGGGGCACCCG
>NW_009607124.1:373-632 GCF_000690535.1 Cariama cristata | reverse complement strand
TGTCGGGGCTGGGGGGGGCAGGGGAGCCGTGTCCCCTGGCGAGGGGGAAGGTGAACAGCTGCCGGGCAGTGATAATGCGGCGGGTGGGGGGAGCCCGGGCAGCTGCGCCCGTGTCCTTCCCCAACAGGAACCATCTGCGACCAAGCCCAGCTCTGCCTTCCCTATCAGCCATTCCGGTCTGACTTCCCAACAACTTCCCCTTCGCGCCGGCTTCACTTCCTCACTGCGAGGGGCCGGCGCGGGGCCGCCTGGCACGGGC
>NW_009607124.1:0-241 GCF_000690535.1 Cariama cristata | reverse complement strand
CTGTCAAGGGCATGGCTCAGCACAGGCAGCACCATGCAGCATGGCACAGCATCGCCAGCACAGCGTGGTGTGGCGTGGCATGCCATGGCATGGCAGTCAAGTTGCAGCACCTCACCAGCAAGCCAGCGTGACGCAGCGCCGCATGGCCCAGCTGGCACAATGCAACGCAGCGCGGTGCAGGACAGCATGGGAAGCACGGTGCGGTACGGCGCAACCGGCACAGCGTGGCCTGTGCAACACC
>NW_009607123.1:0-11945 GCF_000690535.1 Cariama cristata | reverse complement strand
TGGGGCGGGCTTGGGGCCGGCCGGGGGGAACGGACGCACATGGGACGGTAGCTCTGCTGCCCTTCCCTAGGGCGCCGGGAGGAGCCTGCGCGGGGCTGGGACCTCGCTCCCTGACAGCGAGGGGTTTGGGGCGCTTTGTCGCCTTGCACAAGAAGGAAATAACGTTCTCCTGGGCGGAGAAGACGTTGTTTAGTCCAGTAACTCGGGGTGTGTGTATGTGTGTGGTGGGGGAGAGGGGTGTCCCTCTCTTTTTGCGAGAGTAATCTTGATTCTTTGGCTTGAGAAACTGGGATGATTTGGGTTACAGATGGTTTCCAGAATTTTGTTTTTAATAATTGCTAACGGTTTTGGAGATCTGGACTTCTGTGAACTGAAGCCTGGTAATTAGAAGCCTATTTTTCTTAATTACTTCTTAACAGTGATTAATGGTCTTTTAAATGTGGTCCACAGACTCTCATAAGCTATTTAGTGGGAATGGCTATTTTAAGATAGTGGTTTTCATTAAAAATTTATTATTTGCTCTCTCCTTGTAGTAGTTTCCACTGCTGTCAAACTGTTGGAGAAAATGCTCCTGTGTCAGCATCAAGTATTTAAGTGAGATTTGCTAATGTGGAACTGAACAGTTTGGCTGTGTAGTGCTATAGCTCACCTTGGTGACAGCTGAATTTGACAGATAGTTCTTGGTTTCAGTTTCTGGAATACATACATGGAAATCTTGTTAGTCTTGTTAAATGTATCTTTGTTCATGTTCCTTTTAACTTTTCTGAGGCTGTTTGTTTAATAAAGTCTCATGTCTTGAAATGTTACACTTTTTTATTATAGTAAATTATGTAAGTGTTAATTTTTTAACATAACAGAATTATACTGATTTTTTTTTTTAAACTGGATATCTGCCTTAAAACAGGTAAAAACTATGTTCCTTCCTCTATCTTTACTATATTTAATGCCTAAAATAATCTTCTCAAACTGTTTCTGACTTACAGTCCTTTAGTTTTTGCAGTTACAGATAAGAAAATTTGAATCCTGTGATTTAGTCATTTTTCTATAATAAGGATTCAAGATCCAGCTAAGCTGTACACGCATCCTGCAGGGGAAGGAGGGCTATTATTACAGTGTCCCATTTCTGTGGCATGTTTATGAAGACTTATTTTGTAGGATCCTACCTCTTAAAAATGAAGATCTTTAATCCATAAGATCAGGAGGATGTCAGCTCTCTTCATTACTTCAACTGCCAGTCTAGAAGCCAAATTGCCTGCTGTACTCGTCTTCTGATCTGTTCAGTTTCTTTAACTGTAGCTATTTTAAAATAAAGAGTCACCTCAGTAATTTTCAGAAATTACCTTTATCTGATTAGATGTTTTTGAGGGACACACAGTTTTTCAGAACATGTTGAAAAAGGCTGAAAAGTAAAGTTGCAAGAGCCACAACACATCCTTGAAAGAACACAGAGGATTTTGTAGGGTAGAGAAGTCCAAAATTAGCCGTTTACCTGTAAGTCTTGGTACCTGGCATGAGATCCTCAAAACAATTCCTCCACTTCAAATCTGAAGGGTCAAGAACTATCCAGTAGCAGTGCTTTTAGTCAGTTTCCTTTTATAATGTATTTCTCTTTGCATTTTGCATTTTTTATTGCTTGGGGAACATCCCTAGTGTCTGTAGGAGTTTTTTTTCTGGCAAATGTGTATCACAAAAATCCCTTGGCAACCTCTGTGGAAAGGTGAAGGATTAAATGTGCCATAGCCAAGAACTCCTTTCTGTGCTGGAGTTGGTCTTTGCAGGTCAAGGGGCCTGCACGTGATGAAATGGAAAAGTTCATAACATTATTCTGCCTTCTCTGGGAAAGACATAGGATCTTATTCTCCATGTCTACTAATTCACTATTTTTGTTTCGGTTTGGTTAACATAATATTCTTTTGTATACCGGGTAACAAAAATAACCACTTTTGTTCAGGAATGCTTTATTATCAATGTGAAAGTTGCTATTAGGATGCTTCCCCAACCCTCTTATAATTAGTGTATTTCCTAAAGTTTTCTTCTCTCCAGATGTCATGTATTTCTTTTTGGTCTCGATAATTGAAGTAGGTAGTGGTAGAGAGGAAAAGAAGTATTTGAAGCCTTTTGGTAAATTAAGTCAGTGTGTATATAAAGTGGTGTTATATGTGTGTATTTATATATGGTGTATGTGTATATATATATACATATGTATAAATAAGTATAAAGATTTATGTAAAACAAAAAGTGAAATAAGATGGTTTGAGATTTTCTGCAGGGACCGTGCCTATTTGGTTCATGCAGTACTTTGTTCAGTTGGATCTGTGGCTATGGCTGTGGCTTTCATGCTTAAGGTTACAAATACTGGTAGGTATTCTCTACCAGGTCGGGAAAGTAGTAGTGCACACTAGTGTTTTCTGCACTTTATTTTTCACATACTCTGCCAGGGTTGTTTTCGGCCCCTTTTTGTAGGCTTCTAAATTTGGAGGTACGGACCACTGTGTAGTGAATTTAAACTTGCTGACAATGAGTGCTCGTTCCTAAAACTTCCTTTTGGGCACCTGCTGAAGTAGTTCATGGACCGTCCAGGGATTTGCTGCAACAGGTTGAAAGCTGCTATGTCATGCTTATCAGATTTTTTTTGATTCCTCACATATGAGACTTCTGTATGAGCCTGATGGAGAAGGAATGTTTTAGGAATACTTTTGTGGTGAAAAAAATCACTTCGAATCAATGAGACTGCAATTTATGTCAAATGATTAAACTGGGAAAACAACGAAGTTTTGCAGAATATATTGATGGTGTGTCTTCTACATTACCGTGGTCTAAATAATATTTATTCCAAAACAAGGACTGCTTTCACTGAACTATAGCTGACTGATCTCTCTTCACGGGACTTTTATTTTTATGTGCAGATTGGCTGATGAATTACACATGCCTTCCCTGCCAGAGATGATGTTTGGAGACAATATCCTAAGAATACAGCATGATCGTGGTTTTGGAATTGAGTTCAATGCAACAGATGCTTTAAAATGTGTCAATAACTGTCAAGGTATGATCAAAGTGGCTTGTGCAGAGGAGTGGCAAGAGAGCAGGTACAGTATTTTATCACCAGTGGGCAAGTACTGGTGTGTTGTTTGTGAAACTGTCATAAAGTAGTTAACAGACCAAACTCCTGAAAACTGTGTTGATTTGATTCTACTGTAGATACAGTGTGTGATCACAGAAGTCACTTAGCTTTTTTTTTGCCATGATCACCCTACCTGTTAAATTGGGTCAACTGTATTTTTCAGCTTTGTCTTGGCTTTCTTAAAATAAACCTCAAGTTTAACGTGGATTAATGCTGTTTCTGTTTATTCAAACTCGTAGGGCCTCGAGCATTACAAGATTGTATTGTGTGGCGTTTCAAAGTGCAAAATGCTGTACATGTTCAAAATCTTCGCCTTAGGAATATAGCAGAACAATGACCATGCATGAGAACTAATTTTACTGCATAGTATTTACCACATTAGTGGCAGAGCACCTAGAAATAAAGCACAGAGAGAAATCAAAACGGTCATGAAAACTAACGCAAATAGCAGTGTTAGTGATTGCTGTGTGTTACCAGGAGATTGCTTTCTGCCTACTTAAAGAAAAAATGATCTTGAAATACAAATTTTTCAACAACATTGAACTAAAATCTTTATTTTGACTCATAGGGCTGAAATAGTGGTAGCACAGGAATTCTGGTAATGGTTTTCTAATTTATTATGGAAACAGATGTTGTGAAAGAAGCAGTAGTGTATATTAAGTCTTGACATTGTCATTGCAGCACAGACAATGCTGCTATTTTTCTTCTTGAAGAATGTGGGAATCATGATACGTAATCTTACGTGAGGTTGTAATTTTTTAAGAATTACTACAAAGCATGCTGTTTTCTCTTCCACTTCTTGAGGAGTGAGACTGAGCACACTAAGGAAGTTGTCAAGCCATACGATTGGACTTACACAACAGACTACAAAGGAACATTGCTGGGAGATACTGCAACATTAAAGGTAACCATTTTTTCCTTGTTAAATGCTGATTGCATATTGTTTGAGTCAAATGCAAACACTTTTTTTTAATTTTTTTTTTTTTTAAAGCTGTCATTTACCTTTCAATAGGCTTCTGTAAAATCTTTCATGCTTCGTAGTTTCTGACTTCAAAGTATAGTTTGGGCTTTTCATGTCTGTCAGCATGTTATCCTAATCAAATCATGGCCTATTTTAATAACTGGGGTTTTCTGTTTTGTTTTTTTTTTTTAAAGCATTTTAGGATTATATAAAAGGGTGTCATTGTGTCCCTTAGTGAGGACTTACTTAGAGAGAAAAGCACATGGGAATCTTCAGCACTTGCTGCATGCCCCCCTGAAGCCCTGAGCTCCTCACACACAACAGAGTTATCGACTGTGTAATTCTCTAGTACCTTTACTCTCTGTTGCTTGCCTGTTTATCTAAGAAGATACGTAGATCTGGCTGCTTTCAATGACTTTATGTTTTTCTGCAACAGTAACTCCTCCTATTTAAACTCACAGGCCCTCCCTTGTCTGTATTTACTTTAAAATAAGACTGAACTTCCCAGCTTCTCTTTACTGTATACAGATTGCTTGCTACTAAGCAGATATCTATATTATTTGACTAGGATTGTTTGTTACAGATCACTCGAGTTATTCTGGAATTAAAAGTGCAGCATAGAAATAAACGATGTCTTGTTGGCCCATAGTCTTTAGGCAGCAGAAGTGTATGAGTGTATATGGAGACCATGAGATGGAAAACATACAGATACTTGATTTCCATGGAAAGGCTTATTAGAATCCTGTTCAAGGTTTGTAGTGTGCTAGAGATAACTAAATGTGTGGAATTCTGTTTATAACCCCAAACTTTTCATTGGTATGTTAAAACACGAGGTATTTTCAAATGTTTTGAAATACAGAAAGTGAGCAGAACTGTTTGCAGCTTAAACCCTACTGATCCTGTACCCAGAGGGGAGTTATTCACAATTTTCCACTCTTGGTTTTTGCTTTGATTGATGCTTACTCTTGGAAACTTTGCTTTTTCATTTTAACTTTTTCTCTTAGAAATTTCGGGTGTGTTAAGCTTAGTGCCCTAAAAGCTTTTTTCCTTTCTAAAACTAGCAATTGTGGGATTTAAAAGATCACAACAAACTTTATGTAGCTTGGGAATACATTAATACGCTAACTGTTCTTAATCTTTTTCTTTAGGTTGTTCCTACAACAGAACACATAAATACAGAGAAATTGAAAGCCAGGGAACAAATTATGTTTTTTGAAGAAGTACTTCTGTTTGAAGATGAACTTCATGATCATGGAGTATCAAGTTTGAGTGTAAAAATAGTGAGTACTGAGAGGTGTATACAAGATGCTTGGTGACCCAGTTGGCTAATGTATGCAAAATGCAGTCCCTTTTTGCATGTTATTCGTTCTGGGATTTAAAGTTTAAAATGCAAAGTTCTTTATCCTCGCTCTTAGAAATATAATCTTATTGGAAACTATGTTGTCTTGAAATCTGTCAGTTGCTTGAGGTAACAATCTTTTCCCCCTTTCTGCATCCTGCCTAAGAATCTTTTGACACACTATCTGCCCTGCTGTCCAATGATAGCTGTAGCATACCAACCAGCCCAAATTTTGACTTCACTACTGAAAGCTCCCATACTGTCTTTCATTGTGAATATCTGATGTAGATAAGTGCATACTTAAAGTAAAACTTTTGTAATACGCTGCATGGAACGTCTTTGTTTTTGCAGAGGGTTATGCCTTCCAGCTTTTTTGTGCTGTTGAGGTTTTTCTTGCGAGTTGATGGGGTACTTATCAGGATGAACGATACAAGGCTTCATCATGAGGTAAACCCTTATTCACCATCATGAATATTTTACAGATGCTCCCTTTCAGGGAAGACCTGCTGATATTCCTGTAATTTAATACTGATGTTTGGGGGCACAGAGGTTACCTGAACTGAACTTTAAAGTATATTTTATTACTGCGGTGATGCTGAAGTAGCAACAAAGTGCTGGATGCCATGGGGCTAAGTACTGTATGAGCAGAATAGGCTACCCCTCATTTGAAGTAATCATTTAAATACATTTGACAGACACAGATTAGAGAGGAAGTACAAGAGGAAAAATAGGCAACAGTAAATGGTGTGATATTATTCTTCTCCAAGTAAATGTTTTTTGGCTTGTCTAATACATGACTGCATGTTTTAACTCGCAAATAACTGTCCATACTACATTGAGTTCTAATAGTTCATAAATAATAAAGAACATAACAGTTGTGGTTTGCTTATTGAATGTCTATTCATAGGTATTCATAGGAGTAGGAGTATTGTAGGAGTTCTAGCTGAGTAAAGATTAACAAGCATATTCAGTCATAGAATTTTTTTCATGCACGGAGGCAGAAAGGTGATTTTTGGTAAAGACAACATTGCTAAACATCTTTCTCTGTCTCCATGAATCTGAACGTACGTTTTTGCTCCCAGGTGAAAATCTGCGTTCAACCGAATTCAAATGCTTACTAAATTCCATGTATTTTAAATGCTTATTTTGCACTGATACTAGATGATAATTTTGTAATTAATTTTTGCCATTTTTTTTCCCATTAGGCTGACAAGGCCTACATGTTGCGAGAATATACATCTAGAGAAAGCAAAATATCAAGTTTAAAGGTATCGCATTTTTTTTCCCCATCTGCTTTTTAAAATTATTTTATGGTCAGTGTAGAAAATACTGTGTCTGTAAGTCATTCTTTGTCAGGTTTGGAATTGATACAGAGGAAAAATCTTTCTGCTTATGCAACATTTATTTTGGTGATCTCAGGGCAAATTTGCATTTGTAAGTGCTCAGATCACATGACAAGATACAGGATTGGGTTACTCTTTCTACTTCTGAGTTAACAAGATTTTTTTATTATTTTATTTTTTCATAGAACTGTTCAGCCACAAAATCAGGTAGTTCATGTCCCATGGTGCTAAATTTCAGGACTGGTTGTATGCTTGCATGTAGTATTAGGAGTTAAGATCTGTTTGGTAATAGATTCATTCAGTTTTTCTCAAATAAGTTTAATAGCCCACATTAAAACTCTAGTAATGGCTCAGAATAATTTGTGGCACATTTGGAGTTGCAGTTGTTGATTTTTATTCTTGACCCAACACCTGATCTTGGGTAGTATTGTTACTTTCCTTCTCCCTTGTTTTTCTTTCACCTGCAAAGTGACTAACATGTTCCTAACTTTCTGAGGGAATATTTTTTTTGCTAAATGCTTTTCCTTTTGAGGAAAGGGGCACTGTACTATTTCTTAACAATATGTGGTCCCTATAAACAGGACTAAATCCGGACATGAACTTTTTGATAGTTTTGTTGGCTTTGAAATATAAATCGGTGATCTAGGTTTTACTTCACCTTGTGTTTAAAAATTATCATCTACACCATTAAATAATTTTTACTGCCTGTTGTTATATATGCATATGGCTTTTCAGTTCCCTAGATCAGCTTGCATAGGTAAAGAAAAAAAGATTCCTGCTTCACTTAGGTTTGAAATGGTTGAAACAGCAGTATGATTCCTTGTGTGTTAGGGGCAGCCAAAATACAGGTTGCATTAAAGAATGTTGTTAGAAAGTTTGAAGGTGGTTTGCTCAGTGTAGATTTTTTTTTTTCCCCCCATCAAATGTTTTGCATGTGGTGAAGTTAAGTTATCTACAGGGATCTCCAGAGAAAGATACTGATTAACTTAATGAACCACCTAATCTCTTGAAATACGAAATTAAAATCCAATCAGTTTTAGTATTTCATATAAATGTCTGTGGTGGACTTCATAAAACTAAGATACATGTTGAGGTATATCAATTACCAGGAGCTAAATCTGAGCAACTCCAGTGAATATACTGCAATGGCTAGAAGGCATTAAGCGTGGGATGCCTTGTGGCCATCCTAGTCTCATCTAGAACTAGAACCTCAAAAAGAGTGCTTGTTACGTTGAAATGATAAATATATTTTTTTTTTTTTTAAAGATTGTAGCTGTTCATGAATGTCTGACTTTCTTGCACTCTTATAATCGGCTGCTTAAAACCATTAAATACCTTTCCTTAGCCTATTGATCCACACAAGGAGTAAAAGACTGTATGTACATTTGAAGGTATAAGGTAAATTTTAGTAATCATACCTGACTTCAGGTGTTTAAATCAGGTAAATTATAAATTAATTGTCTGTAAAAGTTTGATTTTGAAATACCTCTCCCCCCTTTCATTCACTTGTTTCACGTAAAATTTTTGCTTCTTAGCACGTTCCACCTTCCCTGTTCACGGAACCTAATGAGATCTCTCAGTATCTACCGATAAAGGAGACAATCTGTGAAAAACTAGAATTCCCAGAGAAGCTGGAGCCTAAACCAGAAGCACCACTGGAAACCATGTGTGTTAAGTCTAAATAAATGTGACTTTACATGGACTTGAAGTAAACTGGAGATAATGTGATCAAGTAACTATTGCCATGGGGGGCAGTTTCACTACTAGTGGAATAAAGAATTTGGCTAATTTTTCTGTAGCCCTGAGGGAAAACATTTCAAGCGGGTTTTGCTAATGGTGTTTTTTGTTCGTTTTTTTTTTTTAACCTGTATCTGGAGTTAATGATAGACTGGTGGTAAGTTATAGTTTTCAACAGCATTGGAGAAAGACTCTCATGATTAAGTCTGGGTTCTGTTTGTTCACTGGTTAGACAGGAGTATTGTCTGGACCCTCTACCACAAACACTTCTATGAAGATTTTCTTACTGCTGCTTCAGATACTAAGAGACTACTGGAGTCATAAAATTGGCATGATTCTATTTTATTGAGAAATCATCCACAGTGTAAAAAAAAGAAAAAAAAAATTTCCTCTGCATTTATTTTGAGCTGTCAGTCCTACACATTTTGCTTGGCTTCCCCTACTGTGAGCTGATTACCAACTAAGTTACTTTTTGGAGTCTCTGATCCAGACTCTAACTTAAGAATATTCATTTTATCTGAGGATAGGTTTAAGGAGAAAAAAAAATTGCATTTGTTTAACACTATATAAAGGTAAAGTTACCTTATTTGTGAGGCATTAACTCCAGAGCAGGAGAAAAGCTGGAGGTTAACAGACACCCACCAGTAAGTCTCTTCACAAATACTAATTTAATCTGATGTCAGCCAGATTTCTCTAGGCAGTTCTGGAGGTTATTACTTGGGGTCTGTATGCTGCTACAGTCACGTACTATATTGGAAATGCATTGTACTGTATTGACCTTCTTTGGACGAATCAGATGGTGCCCACGTATGATGGTTAAACTGCCCTGACAGTGAAATTGCTAAATTGCAGAGTGGCTTAAGACTGGAGAAGAGAGGGGTGTTTAGTCTCTAATCTCTAAAGGATGCTGGTATTTGCAGTTTGAGAAACAAGATCCTATGTAGCCTTAAAAGGATGCTAACATATTCCAGATACATCATTTTGGTTTATTTTTAAAATTCTCTAAGTTCTGATATTAACAGAAGTGTGATCACTTGTATAGTCATGGTTTTAACTCAACACTTTGTAGATTAAACTTCAAATATTTGTATTGCTTTTGGAAATCCTAAATTATGTTAGCGGTTTAGCCTAAGAATGGGGGAGCTAAACAGACTTGTCTAGCTTTACTGCTCACACTCAATGAAGTGCAAGAAGCAAATGGCGGTAGCGAAAAGCAGGCCTTGTGGTTTAAGGTGATGGCAGATAAGAATATGTACACATTCTGATGTCTTGGAGTTTTTGTTTAAAAATCTTCACATTCTACACTGCGTGGCTTAATAGAAACAACCCACCTCAAAACCTGGTATTTAACCAGGGCTTTTGAGAAATGGTTTTCACTTAGAGAAGACCCTGAGGTTTTTAGAAAAAAAAGTCTACTGCCATCTAAGTGACTGTTTTCTTAATAAAAAGCAAACAACACACCTTGTTTCATTTTTTTGAGGCAGCCCGATCTACTGAATTGATCAAAAGGTCGAAAGGCAGGAACTAACTTCAGTTTCTCCTGTGTCACTGATTTAGTCTAGCCATGGGGGAGTCACTTCTCTGTGCCTCAGTTCCCTGTATGTAAAAATGAGAGCTAACACGTCTACCTCACTGAGGGTCTGTGAGGATTATGTTGTAAAAAGTTATTGATTAGATTTTTTTTTTTTCCTGAATACACCTTCAGCCTTATCTTTGGAATCCTTTGGAAAGGATTACTGCAAAAAAAATCTTATAATCCATAGCATAGAATGAGTGAAGAGAACTGAAATTAAACAGTCTCTGAAAGAAATTATTATCAGCCGGACATGATCTGGGGGAGTGAATTTATGGCCACTTTGAAATAGAGGTGAGGTCCTCTATGTTCCCCATTAGAGTCCTAAATTCTGTTGGCTTTTGTCATCTTCCTGTACTTGTTTTCTAAAGATTTTTAGTGTCAGGATGAAGAAGGGGCTGCAAATGAATGCAGCATGGAAGTGATCAAAATTCATTTGGTAACAGAAGATTATTTAGGTCCACTCCAGTGAGAGAGGGATATGGGGAGAGAGTGAAAAGGAAGGGAACAACAAATGGTGGTGAAGGGAGATTTTGCTGTTAGAAGTAAATCATGGCACTTCTTTTAGCATTTATTATTTTACATGCCTTTAAAGGCTTACAAAAACACATTTTAAAGCTGGTAGTGACTGAGAGGAGAGCTGATGTAGTGCTAGCATGAAGGAAACTATATCTGCATTCATTAATTAAAATTGTGATTTGGGTTTGGTCAGTGATGCTAATATTAAGCTCCACTGGGCTAAAGTATAGTGGGGGGGGGAACTCACAGAATCGACACCTAGCATTGAAAAGGGTGCTCTGCATGTTTAGCTTATACTGTGTATTTTATCTTGTCCATCATGCATACTAATTTGTGACCTGTCAATACAGTTGTCTTGAATGGAATTGAATCCTGACTATATAGATATGTGATATCCATCTATTTTGGGTGCTGTGCATTTAAGTGGAACACACATGTTGGGGAAATCACAAGAACGTGTTTAGGAAGTTACAGTTACTACAAAGTAAAACTTGGAGCACTTTGTCAACCTCTTATACCACACAGATTATCAAGAAGCAGCAGTATAAGCGCTCTGGTACAAGTTTTCCACAGAAACGTACCACTTTGGATACATAATTTTAGGGGGAAGGAGTGGAGTGATTCTCCAGCTGTTTTGTGGCAAGTTTAACGTGGCAGTTTATATTCTTTCTTGTATGTCGCTAAATAAAATGTACCAAACATTTTATAGTTCTGTTTTTATCTGATCAAAATAAACTGAAATAACTACTTGTGACGCTTAATTTTCCATGCTGGTAAGATGTTGTATCCATGTGCCTGTCATCAGACCACTCTGGCTATTATGAAAATAAGGCGAGACTTCTTCAGAACTAGGGAAGAGCCACAGCAGTGGGAGCGAAATGAAATCTATGTTACTATGTCTGTCAGCTTCACTATTGCCAAGTAATGGAATCAAAAGTGGCGGGAGGAGATAGGACACAACTAGAGAAGTAAACCTGGCAGAAGGTGTAGACTGTTACTTTCTGAAGTCTGGAAAACACTAGGACAGTTTAGGTGTCAGCTATCGTATGCTTGAAAGAGTAAGCAATGCCTGACTCTTGGGGAAAGTGGGAGTGTTTGCTGGCTCTTACAAAACCTAAACCAAACCTATACATTACTATGAAGTTACTCTCTCTGCCACACGAACCCGGGAGTCGGCGCTGGGCTGGCCTTCCTTACCCCACTGATGCGGAAGGTTTGCAGTACTGAAGTTCATGGACCTGCTCCAGGGGAGCTGACACGGGACGGCTGGAGCGTCCAGGGGGGAGCACAGGACCAGCTACGCCATTTCCAAGGCCCTTCTCCCCTCGCCGTCTCTCCCCCGACCTTCCGTG
>NW_009607122.1:0-3727 GCF_000690535.1 Cariama cristata | reverse complement strand
GAGCAGGGTCCCACAGGGATGCCGGCCATGAGAGAAGAGAGCGAGACCCTCGTGATCCCTTAGCTTTATACTGAGGATGACGTGGATGGGATGGAATACCTCGTTGGTCAGTTTTTGGTCACCTGTCCCGTCTGCACTCTTCCGCAGGTGCGACCCTTTTACGACTTTACTCGCTTAGCAAAAGGGGGGCCAGAAGCAGCCTTAATTCTCATAGGGATAAGTATAAACATGGGTCTCTCTGTATACCAATCCTACTGATACTTCTGTGGCAACTATAAACATTGAGCGTTATCAGACCTAAAACGCAGACAGTGTCTGAAAAACATGTAGCTGTACTTTCAGAAAGTGCAGTTACTTAGAAGGGACTTGATTGAAAGAAAAACTCCTGAAAGGAGAAAATAGCCCTGTTTTAGCCAAACCAGGACAATTTGTCACCTACATATTCATACATTCTGCATAGTCTCAGTGGAAAGGAAAAAGGACAGTGGAAGGGAAAGTCTTGATATAGCTATTCCTTTTCTTGTTCATTTCTTCAGTTTGGATCATGATTTTTCAAGATACTCATATTAACAATCCTATTACATGACCAACCTGTGCTGGTTACATACTTGTTCTCCACATCTTGGCTTTCTATAGCTACATGCTCAATGTCCACATCTTGACTTTCCATAGCTAGATTATCTTCCAGTTGAAAGGAAAAAAAAAAAAAAAGATAATTAAACAAGATTATAATCCATTAATAACACTTGTGCACCACTGCCTGACTTCAGATACTGAAAGAACTTTGAGAATAGTAGATAATCTCAATGAGTTAAGATGCCAGAAACTAAGGCAGGGTTGGAGCTTAATAATCTCAATTGCTGCTTATGACCCTGGTGAAATTAATCTTCCGAGTCTTAATTTGACTGTAATTTAAGAACATTTACGAGGGTCCTGAGTGCACCCCCTCCTTCCAGGCATTTGGCTGACTAAGCCCAAGGTCAGTTTCTTTGCAGATAAAAGTTGTTGCGGAAAAACAAAAACAAAAACACCACAAAACCAAATCAAGATGGAAATGAGGACTTGGCTGTCCTGGAGCTGCATGAAGCTGAGACTCCTTCTTGGCCCCTCTTGTGCTACTCTGCAGGTTGCCACGGGTATGTCAATGACTGGTCTCATACCCTCTTGACCCTGACCCTGACCTTGATGCTGACCTTCTGACATGATTTCCTGGATTACCAGGTGATCACTGGGCTGCACCTCACCCTGAACTCTGTCTCTGGACCTGATTCTGACCTGCGTTTGCTGACTTACCTTCTTGACTCCTTCTCCGTGAGGCCACTGCTCCACCCATCTCTTTTCACCTTTGGCTCCCAACTCACCTTCCTTCATGGAGCAGCCTGCCCTTGCTGCTCCCTTGCAGGACTAGGCTATTCTCACTGTGTTCAAAGCATAACAAGGGCAATAGTTTTGACCAGTTTATTTGGTGGAAGGGAGCTGACATTTTTCTTTCACTTCATCAGAGACTCTTTTGTTCTCTCTTCTTTCTTATCACAAGACTAGCAGTCCCTTGAAAACCGCAAAAGAGTGCCAAAACCAAGCCCTGACTGCAATTGTATCTATTTAGACAATAAAGTTCTCAGCTTCCCTGAAGTACATTCACTTGCTTTGTGTCCATATGTAAAAGTCCCTCTTTTAGGTAAACTTCAGTTCTAAAGTGGTTGCTCCACGCTGTCACATGATTCCAGCAGGAGCTGGAGTCTTGACTAAACAGGGCACATGTAGGAGCGGAGTTGCACATCACCTCTCCCTCCAAAATCACGTTCAGTTTCAAATCAGAATCCACACTAGCCTCAAATGGATAAAAACCTATAAAATGAGAAAACAAAGCACATAAATTACTTAGAGTTTTGGAGTGACAATGTTTTAAAACCGAAACAAACCAAACCAAATCTGTGAGAAAGGTAATTCTTCTCCAAAAAAGTTACTATTCACTTATAGAATATTTAAGTTGATCAGTCAAAAAAAAAATACATGTAGCTCAGTTGTCCACATTCGTGATGGCAAAATGGTTAACATTCAAAATAAATGTGAGATAATAGATCATCAGTAGAGCAGATTCATAAGGATTGTTTTATTCTGTTTTAAGTAACGAATGCATTTTTCACCAATTACCAAAGGGAAGCCCTGTACTGAAATTTTCAAGTCAAGACTGGGTGCATTCTTGAAAGGGATTTTAACCTCAAACACAAAGTGTGGCGATACATGTTAGAGCAATTCTATGACTTATGCTATATAGGCAGTCAAAATAAATGATTTAATATTCCCTTCTGATCTTAGAAGCAGTTCATCTGTCATAATCTGTAAAAACCAAAAACACTTCATAAATTTTCCAAATTTTAGGAAAGCACTAGATAATTAAATAAGTGCATAGGATAATTAAACAGTATCAGGTAATCTGATCAGGTCTTCTCTCCATTCCACTGACAAAGATTCAGGATATTAGACTTTCTCACAGTTGTTTTTTCTCTGATCATGAAAGAGAGGAAAAAGATCATAAATTCAATACTTTTACAGGAAATTAATGGATTCCAGTACTGGAATACTTCTTATCTTAAATGTCTTCTTCGGTGATCTTACAAGTCATTACAGAATAAAACAAACTGATTTTTGAAAAATTGTTCATTCTTACAGAAGCTTGTTTAATTTCTCTCTGTTTCTCCAAGGCTTTAGATGATACTACAGTCTCTTAGCAGTTAGAGAGTTATTGTATATTAAGGGATACTGTAAAGATTTAAAACCAAAATAGCCCATGAAGCATAGCATAAATTCAGAGAGAAATGTGATCATTAAATATAAAGTTATCTAAGTGATGAGCAATAGTAATTTGTTGGATTTTTTAAAAGAAAGTCATGTTTTATCAGAGAAGTGGAAGGAAAAATTATAATCAGTGAGGACAGAGATATCATTACTTACAATTTGTTTATATTTCTTTGAGATATTCTATGAATAGATTTATTGACCTTCATCTTCAAGTCTCTAGCAGTACACAGATTAGTCCTAAGGAGTGAGGTAAGTAAAGGTAAGACAAGCATGAGAAGAGCACAGATTTCTTTGTGATGCATATAATTCTCAAAGCAATTGACAAAAAAATGTTGAGTGGTACAGAATTGGACAGAAATTCATACATCTTGTTCATTCTTGATAGAAGACTAATGGAATTGGTATAAAATCTAGTCTACACATTATGAACATAAATAAAGGAAAAAGATTAAATGTAAAATTGTATTTAGCTAAGATCACAGAAGCAAAATCATCCTTAAAGCATGATGCTTCTTATTGTTTACTTCCAAGGTGGCAAAAGAGTGGCCAATAATTTTTCTGTGAGGAATTTGACAATTTCTAACTTTTATCTTAAGTCAATGAAGGTGGTCTTTATTATTCCTTTTTTTTATTGGAATTGAATATTGTGCTCTTTTTTTTTTATTTTTTTTAAACTAGATTATTTGTATAAGACTTAGCTGAGGATATTATGGAAATATTCTTTTTAACCTTTAAAGAGATGTTTTCTTAATTTAATTCCTATGAGATAAAATATATCTCTTAGATATTAAAACTGTGTTCACACATGTCGTGTACCACAATATTCTCAAATCATCATTGACTTTCATACAATGACTTGATTTTTTATAAAGGAAGTAAAATTTAAAATAAACACTATTTAAATTATCTATTTTTAAAGTATTAA
>NW_009607121.1:0-6450 GCF_000690535.1 Cariama cristata | reverse complement strand
TTCTATGATTCTATGATTCTATGATCCCTTCAGCTCACCAAGAGCAGCATGCTCCATGCCACCACACAGACCATGATGGAGAACTGTCTGGAAGAGTGGTAGTTGATGTGGACCAAATTATGCAAGGGATTGTGCCAACCGTTAACTGGAGAGGACCTATTCCTGAGCCCCTGTGTCTGCTGACTTTTATTCACTAGAGGAAATATAGTCTAGGGGCCAACATTTCTTCATAGTAGGTACAAGACGTCTGTTTTGAAATGAGGTGACTACTTAGAGCCTATCTAGCAGTGTGTCTGATAGGAATCAGGAACTGAATATTGTACGGACGCTTGTTATCATAATATCAAATTTTGACTTCCCCCAGGAGGCCTGTGGTGTCTCATGTGAGCTGTCTTGGGGTGATGATTTTCAGTAATCCTTTTTTCACAAATCTTTTTTTCTTTTAGAATTAGGCTTTTAGTTTATGCAACTAAATTAATTTTACTAGAAAGAATTAAAATGGTAGTTTATTGATATAATTTTCTTAATCTTTTTATATTCATGATGTCTGATATTGAGATGCTTGTCAAACTGTTGCTTGGAACATGTTTTTGGTTAAAGGAAAAGCTTTAACTTGTTTATGAGTCAGGGATAGGAAGATTCGTCATCATGCTAAAGTATTATTTATAAACACAGACACACATAAATGTGTATATATGCACACATGATGATATCACTAATTACTTCAATAGGTTATATGGAGTAGTAAACTACACAAATATGTTGAAATAGCCTGCCATTTAACAATTAAAATGGCATAGATATGCCTTGACCTCAATTACTTTTTGTCTTCTCATGCACTTCAGAACCTTTTAAGGATGTAAATGATTGGACAAATAGCAAGGAAGTGTATAAAAAGTATGGAAAAATGTCCGACTTCAGTGAAATTACAGCAGTTTGTACCAGCTGACAACTAAGTACTACGGTTGTCATTTAACAACATTTTACACTGTATGGTCTTTGATATGATCCCATTCACCGTTTTATAATAGTGCATCTCTGTTGGTTTTAGGGATGATACTGCTGATTTGTAATAATAATATTAAAATATAATCATTCTCTAAATAAATTACTTTTACGGCTATTGAGTGTCCTAATATAAATACTTAGTCACTATGTTTCCATATGATTACTGTCACCAGTGAAAGTTTTCTTTAATTTCAAATTCTAGCAAATTCATAGTTTTGTCATTTAACCCACTTATAACTATTTAAAAAATCATTTCTCATGATTAATTAGAATAGTTACTTGGCATGTTATTGACATTTTTGCTCTTCTTTACAGTTCAATTCTAAAAAAAATCTTTTTTAAGTGTTATAGACACGACACACAAGTGAAAAAATGATAGAATATGAAGCAGCTAAAAATGCACACAGGCATGCAGGAATAAGTAGCATTTTCTTTATCTGTGGTCTGCTGTGCTTATATATATTTCAGATAACCCCTTTGAAATGAGATTTGCTCTTGATTTGCACCACTGAAGTGAGAGAATCTAATTCCAGCCCACTTGTATCTGTAGATCATTCTGAAATGCTTTGATGTCTTTAAGTTCACAGTGAGATTGGTCATCACACTTGGTTAACAATATGAAAGTAAGTCCCTAGTATGTAAGCGACCACTAATAAAAACTCTACTTTACTCTATCAAGGGCAGAGGATGTACTTCTTCTAGATTTAGCACTAAATCCAGCTGTCCCTGTGTGGGTGGGAAGGTTTCCTCCACCAGTGGCTGTGTTTAGAGATGTGAGTTCTCTCAGTGAGGAGCACAGCCTTCCACCATGACTCGTGGTGACACTGTTCTCACCACCAATGCAGGAGTAGAGCCAACAGGTCCAGGGAGTGATTATACATCTCTATTTAGCACTCAGGAGACCAGATGCGGAGTTTTGTGGCCAAATCTCTGCAAGGTCTTTGTCACAGGGGAACGAAGGAAGAGCATGTTCTTCCCTCTCCAAAAGTGCTGGAATTGCTTTTCTGCTTGAAATGGTGAGAAGAACATATAGATGAGTTGATAAAAAATCCAACTGTAGTGGTCCTTCTGCAGAGGGTGCAGACTGTAATGGCACTGATTTGTCTTCTGCTACAGCTATGACATCTCACCATTGTATCTACTACTTTTTTTACCACGATACTGAAGAATATTCACATTTTAGAGTCTCAAGACCTCCAAATCATGAGATTGCCCCTGCAGTACTACCTTCAGGTCTGGGACCGCCAGCACAAGAAGGACACAGACCTACTGGAGCGAGTCCAGAGGAGGCCACAGAGATGATCCGAGGGCTGGAGCACCTCTGCTGTGAGGACAGGTTGAGAGAGTTGGGGTTGTTCAGCCTGGAGAAGAGAAGGCTCCAGGGAGACCTTAGAGCAGCCTTCCAGTACCTAAAGGGGGCTACAAGAAAGCTGGGGAGGGACTTTTTACAAGGGCATGGAGTGATAGAACAAGGAGCAATGGCTTTAAACTGGAAGAGGGAAAATTTAGATGAGATATCAGGAAGAAATTCTTCCTTGTGAGGGTGATGAGGCAGTGGCAGAGGTTGCCCAGAGAAACTGTGGCTGCCCCATCCCTGGAAGAGTTCAAGGCCAGGTTGGATGGGGCTTTGAGCAACCTGGTCTGGTGGAAGGTGTCCCTGACCATGGCAAGGGGGTTGGATCTAGGGCGTCTTTAAGGTCCATTCCAGTCAAGCTATTCTATGATTCTACTATTCTATGAAATCACACCTACATCAAGGAAGGGCATATTATCTGTATAAAAACACTGTGTTATCCAGTGGAATTCCTACAGAGCTTCAAGGAGTTGATTGGAGGAATCAATGCACCAGAAATTCTGAATCTCATCACTGTGTGGGCAAATAAGTACATGGCACATGGTTATTTCACATACACACACAAATACTTTGCATTCATCACATTTACCCTTGATCTGGAAAACAGGCCTTCTGCTGTTCAACGTACACTTGGAAAAAAAAAGTAATGTTTGAGTAGGATTGTTCTGGTTTTCATAAAGTAAAGTCAGAAGGATGAGATGGTTCGATTGAGCTCCCAATACAATTGATAAGGTTAATAACAGTGATGCTGCAAATTAACAGAAAAGAACAGGCTCAGAAATATCAGGATTTATGTTTCAAGATTAGACTGAGATGAAAAAGTGAAATTTTTTTGCACTTGGAAAAAAGTATCCCTAACGTTTTCACAATAGGCATTTATATTTGATTATATCTAGAAATAAACTGGAAATGACAATATTCTAACTTCTCTTACCAATTGCATGTCACTACATCAACAGTAAAATCTTCTGTACCTAAGCACATTGCTGTCTGTGGATTTTTCTTCTGTCATTGCTATAATCACTATGATATTGTATGTAATACTGTATATATTTCCCTTTTTTGCAGGCCAACCTTTATAAATCAACACCTATGGTAACAGAGAGTCAACTGGTACGTATTGCACAGCTGTGATATGCTGTTTTTCAAAATTTGCACAAGCACAAAATCTCAAGTAATTATTCTTTGCTTTCTTAGTCCTTTGAAAGAAGCTGCAGTCAATATCCTCCTACAAAGCTGCGTTGCTTTCTTCTGTACTGAATACACATCTGTTTTAAGTAACCGTAAATCCTGACACTACTTGTAAAGCCATGGACCAAAGACAAACTAGAGAGTCTTCCTGAATCTTGAGGTGTACGGCAACTATAGAGTCTATACCAGTCTGCTGGTTCTTGGACTTTTTTAATATTCCACTTCTACAATTTTGTTTCTATGCAGCAACGTTGTGGCATCTATTTTCTTCTTATATGCTGGTTTAACTCAAAGCTGGCTTAACTAGTGAAAAGCAAGCGTAAAATCAAATAGTAATGAGTTTCTAGGTATTAACCATAATACTCTATCAGTCACCTCTTTTTCATATAGAAAATTCAAAATTGCTTAGTCACTCTTTGAGAAGTATGGATACTGTCCTATATCTTTGAAGATCCTTGTTGCCTTTTTCTATATCTTTTTCAGGTTTTTGTTTTTGAGATTGGGAGGCTAAAACCATAAACTGCTCTTGTCTAGCTCTGATCACAGCACTTCCTATTTACATGATGACCTGATAAGGTTCTTGTTGTTATTTCTATTCCTTTCTAAACAATTCCTAGTAATCTATCTAGTTCTTACTTGTATTGAGCAGTAAGTCAATGTTTGCATAGAACAGTATACAATAAATGACCAAGATATATTTCCTGAGTAGTGAAAGCTAGTTTCTGAGCTAACTAGTTCATTGCTACATGTGCACATTTAGGACGTAGTTTAGTTTTTTCCTGTGAAATGTATCAATGTTGAATTCAATTAAGTTTCACCTGGCTTTTTATCATTCATTTTATCATTCATTCACTTAGTATCATAAGATCTCTCTGCAACTCTTTGCACTGATATTTTGTTTTTACTCCCCTGAATGATTCAGTATTACCAGCAAACATTGTCACTTTACTAACCACTCTTTTCTAGTTGATCTACACTCATAATTCAACTCTCAGATTCCAGAACACACCTCTGAGGAACTCTATTTGGCTTCCCTCCACTGTAAAATTTGAACATTCATTCCAGCCTTTTCTTTCCTATGTTTTAAGTGGTTCATAGGAAATATTATTTTTTTACTCTGTAGTAGTTTCATTTCCTTAGTAGACCCTGCTGAAAGACCTTCACCAAAGTCTTTGGAAATCCACGTGCAGCATGGCTGCACATCCACTGAACTTTATAGTCTGTGATGCAGCCTTAATTTGTTATCCCTGGTCATGTATTTATGGACCAAGTGGGGAAAAAAACCCAAACCACTGAGCATCACATAAGATGGTCTGTTGATTCTCACTGGATTTCATCTAATGTGTGTTCCTAGATGCTGAAAGATTCTCCTATATTGCCAGCTCAAACATAACCTACATTTGCCATATTAAACAGCTTTCTTGCATCACTGTTTAAAATAACTGAAAAAGATTTGTCAAGCATGAGTACCCTTTCAAAAGCCATTCCTTATTATTTGTTCAAATGTATACTAATTCTGTTCTTTAGTATAACTTGTTCCTACTACTTTGTAGAAATGTCACATGTAGCGTTTTGTGATTCCTGGTCCCTTTCAGAATCCTGTAGCAAAACCTGCCCCATAGTTGCCACTTCTCATTCTTCTGGTGCTGATTATATCTGAAGGAGTAAGTTAAATACCACAATTCATAGTGTGGCAATTTCACACTGGAATTACTTTACAACTGCATTTATTCCCTGCACTTTATTTGCTCATTTTATTGATTTGTTCTTAAATCTATCTTATTGACACTGTACTCGAGATAGTTTCTCCAAATTGTTTCTTTGCCAGTGTGAGAACCTCCTTGTAAGGAAAGCTGAAGTGAGGAATTAGTTTTCAGCCTTGGTCTCTTTTTGATGCATCTTTTTTATGTCTTGATTATTTCTACTAGACCTATAGACTTTTAGTAAGGAAATTTAGCAAGTTTTTTACTCAAAGTCTTTCTTGACCTAATATATGACATTTCTATATTAGGGGCTAGATTTTCTTCCTTTCTTCCTTTCTTCCTTTCTTCTTTTCTTCCTTTCTTCCTTTCTTCCTTTCTTGCTTTCTTGCTTTCTTCCTTTCTTCCTTTCTTCCTTTCTTCCTGTCTTCCTGTCTTTCTTTTTCTCTAGACTGTATTTGAACACAACTCTGTCTTTGAAGCCTTTTCCTCCTTATTCCTTTTTTCACTTCTTTGCACTGCTCTTTGAACACAGTATTTATTGGTCTCTTAAAGTCTTCTTGTAAGTTGATGAACAGCTTCTCTGAAACGTTACTTTCTTAAGCAGTATTTATTGGTCATTTATAACCATGTCATCATTTTGGCGGCTCCTTTGATTTTTTTCTCTTTTTTTATAACTATTTTAATTATTTAACTCTATATTTTATTTCACTTGTTTTAAATTGTGATCACTACAGTGGAATTCTTGTGTGTGTTTTTTGTTCAGATGGCAATTCTGTCTCTGAGCACATTGTGATCTCTATTCATGAACAATTCTTCAGTAGTAACATTTTGACTTAGAAATTTTGAAAGCTTTATAGTTCAGCTAATTACTTCTCCTTTTGTGGAGTCTCTGACTAGCTATACCAGAGACTGATTATTTATGGTGACCAGAAATGTTGTATCTATACTTCTCAGCTATGTGACTTTTACCCAATAAACAGGTGAAACATTAGACATGCCACTGTGACTCTCATCAACAGATTTTCTACTCTTTTAAAAGAAGACTATGAATGACTGATAACAATAAAGTGCAAAGCCGTACCCAGCACACCAATACTACACACAACATTGCCATTATCATTAGCTATAATTTTTTTGCTTTATATATTAAGCAGATAAGACTAAATGGGGACGAGTGTCTGGAAAGCTGCCCAG
>NW_009607120.1:411-2081 GCF_000690535.1 Cariama cristata | reverse complement strand
TTTCCATCGGCATCTTTCCCAGGAAAAGGGGATACGTGGTCTGCTCACTGCGTTGTAAACGACAGCAGATCCCGGTCCGCGGCGGGAAATGTTTGCGGTCCTGTAGGCAAACGGGAAGGATTTTCGCGGAGCGGGATCCTTCGGCCTCCCCCACCCGCTTCATTTGATCTGACGGGTTTTGAAATCCCCTTAGAAATTAGAGACTAATTAGCCCCAAAGCAAGAGTGGCAACAATGCATGACAAAGGCGAAGATTAGGCTTTAAGAAAGCAGCGCAAGAGTGATGGTCAGCAGCTCCTAAACGAGCGGTGTGCGCAAATCTTCTGCCAGAGAAAATCGATCCGATTCAACCGGGGTGTGTCTAACACTGCCAGGGATTGCCAGGGCAAGGCTGTTTATTCAGACAGTCTATGGTGTGGGAGGGTGAAGAAGCAACCCCTAACCTCTTCCAGCCTCCCAAAACAAAAGCAAAACAATTCCCGACATCCGTCCCCAAGGAAACCTTGATCAAAGAAAGGTATTCAGCGGTGTCGGGTGTAGGGGTGTGTTGAGATGCATTTCACGGTATTTGGCGCTACGTATCCAGCGTGATCAGTGCCTGCAGTCAGGTTGATTCCTCTGTGCACCGCCGGTGACCAGGTCGGCTCTACCAAAGGTGTGAGAGCAACCGCTGCCCTGAATAGGACCAGTTTATCCTAGTCTCATGGGCGGGAGGAAGGAATTTTCAAAGCAAGTGCTTTGAGATTGCCTGCACCGAAATGAGCTTTCCGAAGCAACCTTTTACTGGGAAGATGTTTGAACTCTAGTTGAAGGGGATTTAGGGGGACTGGAGAGACGATTCCAACAGTTACTACTGGGAATGCAATATCGGATCCCCCACAATGCTTACTTAGGCTAATGGAGGTCCTGTCATTCAGTTCCCATTGCGCTGGGATACAGGGTAAACATTCCCCGGTGACCCTCTGCGTGCAGGTCCCCTCTTCAGGACATCATTAAAAGCATACATGCACTTGCCTGACATCAATTGTCAGGCTGGCTCTCAGGGTTCAGAGATCCCGACAGAAAGCAGGAAAATAAACCCAGTGGAGACCGGGCTCTGCGGCTGCGGGTTTTAAAGAGGCTGAAAATCGTTTGGTTGCGGGTGTGTAAGAAGAGACAAAAGTGCTCAGCAGGTAAGAGCGGAGGGTTTTGCCAAGAAGGAACTGTCCTTGATCGCTGTGACAGGATTGACTCGCTGGGGACTCCTCTCTCGGGAGCATCCACGCGTCCCCGAGGGGGCTACCTGTCTCCTCTCATCGGCAAGAAATTTTCCAGCCGCTCTTTCTAGTCCTGCTAATCCTGTTAACCGGGGGGTTATAAATATTAACGCCGCTGGGACTGGGGATGGGGGACCAGATTAAGCCCTCTCTGAAGTAAGATGTCAGCCAGCCTTTTCACAGACCACCAGCGACGCGCCCGGGGCTGCTGGATGAGCTGCAGGGCAGAGCCCCGCCAGTGCCCTGCCCAGAGGGGCTGCTGGGCGCCTCGGTGCTGGATTTCGTGGCCGACCTCTCTCTGGGCACACCCCAGGGCACCCCCCGGGCCGGGTCGGGCCTGGGGCTCTGCGAGGTCACCTCCGGGCCTCCCTTCGAGGACAGAGCCCTGTCGCTCAGGGAGGGGATGGCCCGAGGG
>NW_009607120.1:0-331 GCF_000690535.1 Cariama cristata | reverse complement strand
CTTGGACAGACCCAGGAGAAAGCGGGTTATCACCTACGCTCAGCGCCAGGCTGCCAACATAAGGGAGAGGAAGAGGATGTTCAACCTCAACGAGGCATTTGATCAGCTGAGGAAGAAGGTGCCCACCTTCGCCTACGAGAAGAGGCTCTCCCGAATAGAGACATTGCGCCTGGCCATAGTGTACATCTCTTTCATGACTGAGCTCCTGGACGGCTGCAGCAGGCAGGAGGCGAGCTAGGGAGCGCCGGGGCCCGGCGGGACGGGGCTGGGGTCCGGGTACCACCCACGGCACCGAGCAGGGGGGCCCCAGGCGCCCCCCTCCTCGGGTCGC
>NW_009607119.1:1350-4738 GCF_000690535.1 Cariama cristata | reverse complement strand
AATAGTAACAGTTTGCACAGCAGTGACAATTTGGGAGCAGCCGCCGGGCCCCCGCAGTGCCCTTGGGGTCTCCTGCCGAGCAAGGACTCTGCACCCGTGTCCTACCCAGGGTCCCGTGGTCTGGGGCACAAACCCATCCCAGCGACTTGGCATCCCTGCCGCAGGCAGCACAAAGTGTTTTTCCAAGCTCAAAGTGTTTTCCAAGCCAGCTCCGCTCCCGCTCGGCTACCGAGCCCTGATGCCGGGAGCCGCGGCAGAGCTGTGCGTGGCATCGACTCCCCGGCGGGGCAGGTCGAGGTCCTTCCCCGTCCGTGCCAGGAGCTATTTCTAGGCAAGCCCTGGCCGCTGCCAAGTGGGATGGGAGGGAAGGAGCCTCTCACATGACGCTGAAGATGCAACGCGAAGATGCAGTCTCTGGTTTCAGCTTTCTATTCCCAGCCCGTTATTCACCAGTCGAAGATGCCATCTGCTCCGCCGGGCAGCCGTGGGGAGCCAGGGCCGGATCCGCGGCTGGTGGAGCTCCAAAAGAGCCCAAGGGAGTTAGGTGTCCTCGTCCCCCCAGGGAAGCAGGTGGAGGTTACAGCTCCTGCCCAGCCAAAAATCCCCCTCGGCGTTGCCTCTCCCCCCTGCTGATACCTGGTACCCGGGATGTCAAACCCAAGCAGATGCGACGGTGCCTGGGATGCCCAAGCCGCACGGCACGGGAAAAGGCGAAACAAGCCGTAGAAATACAGAGGCAGGGATAAACAAAGGCTGAGTCTTTCTCCAAAATCCAGATTGAAAGTCTTTCTGTAGTTAATACTCCAGTTTGACTTTTTAAAAAATATTCTAGCTTACTATTTTTGAAGCGCACCTCAGGCTTTCCTCAGCCCTGGTTTTACTCCCACATCAGCACGCACCCCGCGCGCTCCACAACCCACCCTTTTGTGCTCGTCTCAAAAGCTATGTTAGGAGGAAGGCAAACCTCCTCGAAAGGCCTCGGTTTTAACTATTCTCCCCCCCCCCAAAAAAAAAAGAAAAATTTGGTCAAAATTGAGATGTTCCCACAGAAATTGGTATTTCCCGATGGAAAAACATTCCATCAGCAAAACGCTGACCCGCTCCGGTTACAGCCTGGTCATGCCGATGAGGCAATGCAGCTGGGAAAGGAATTAAAAGGGAGCTGGGGAGCTGTACGGCTTCACCGCATCCCGTGGCCCCGGCTGCGAGCCGGCAGCAAGGACCTCGGTCCTCCCCGGTGCTTCCCGATAGCGGGATGTAGATCGGCCGGGAGGATCCAAACTGTCAGCACAGAACAGCACCGGGATCCCAGCCCCATCGTTTCTCCTCGGGGTGCGAACACCCGGGGTCCCTGCTCACTGCTGCTTATCTGAAGCTCAGGAGAGCCAAGGGTACCAGATGTCCCCAAGGATGAAGCTCTGCAAACAAACCCAGCCCGGCCCGCGCTCGTTATTGGGAACATCTTGCAGGATTTAGCGAGCTGTGGGAGGAGATTAGCAGACCAAGGGCTGGGAGCTCAGCAGGTTGGCCACCGGGACTGGAGATCAAGGGTTGCCGCCAGCATCTTCGCTCTAAGAATTGGTGGAAGTGCTTGTTTGGGAGGTTCTCCTGTGCCTTCGGGTGGCCAAGCAATGGATGGGGTTTGTTTTCTTTCTTTTTTGAAGGCAGGTTGGTAAACACAGGCTGGGGTGGGTCAGGAATCAGTCATCCCTTCTGCAGCCAAAGGGTGAGAAGAGAACCTTCTGTATCGGAGACATTTTTGGTCGCCACAAAGTGGCAAGCGCAGGCCATGCAGGGTCCGGCCCTGCTGTGGCAAGCACCGATGTACAGGCAAGGTGCCGGCCGTGCAGCCGAAGCAGGCACTCACCCCTGTGGGCTCACCTTCCCGGCATGGCACTGGATCCCATCAGCCGCGACGGACGCATCCCTGCAGATACAGGATGCAGCCATCGTGCCTGGGGAAACTGAGGCAAAGGGGTTTATCTGCAGGAAGGTGAGCCCAGACCCCCCAAATTCCCATAACAACCAGCTCAGCCCTTCCCTGGACCGAGCTCTTCTCCTGTGCCTGTCGAGAGGCATCACCAGCCCCCCCAAGCCCCCTCCCCAGCTTGGCAGGTACCTCTGCAGCCGTGCAGCCCCCCATCCTCCCACAGCTTCCACGTGGGCCAGGCACCTCCTCCTTTGCCAGCTCCTGTCTGGTTTGTCCGGTTAATGTGCATCCCTGTGTCCTGCTAATTGCTTTCCCAACCAAACGAGGGCTTCCAGCAGGGATTTGCCCCCTGCAGCCACACGGATGCCCTCAGCACCCAGCAGTCCCTGCCCTGGGGACCTTCCCACGTCTCCATTCAACGGGCAGCACGACCGGACTCAGGAGCACCGGTTACGACGGGGTCACCGAACCTCTTGATCCATGCCCAGGTTGTCTCCCAGGCAAGCAACATCCCCTTCCCAGGAGGAATTGCGCCTACGCGTCTCCCTCTGACTTCTGCTAAATGCATCCATCCCGAGGGATGCGCTTGCCCCTCCGGAGGCAGCGAAGATGAAGCCTGATCCCACCAGGCAAATGTGCCTTCATCCGAGGGGACTCCGCGCACGCCCGGCCTCAAATCAGGGTGCACCAGGGACAGGGTCCCCATCCCTGGCCTCTCCCCACTCCCGCCCCTGCCATAAATCAACACCAGCAACATGAACTAAAAGCAAGTTTATCTTAAAGGCTTCTTAAAATACATATAAAAAAAAAATACAGCTTCATCGGAATGGCTTTTTTTTTTTTTCTTTTTTTAGGGGGGGGGGGAAGGTTTATGCCTCCTTGGAGACCTCTTCAATAAAACGCATTCTGGCTTTTCGAGCGTCTGACTGCAAATCAGGTTCCAGCCGTTCCCTTCCTGTGCCGACCTGCTGGAGTCGGCTGTTATTCTTGGCAGGGTGCCCCGAAGGAAGAAAAAAATAAAATAAAATATTCCCCCCGCTGGGAAATGCTGATGACATGACACCTTCCAGCATTCTTCAAGGTCAAGAGGGGAGGGAGGGAAATGAAAGGGGAGAGGGGTTTTTTTTGTTGTCGTTAGCGTGGGTTATTGCTTCGCTCAGGCATTTCCCTTTGATGCTCGCTCCTTGTTACACAAGAGGTTGCAGGCTCGCCGCGCAGCCCGGCGAAGCACCGGGGGTACGAGCTCACCCCCTTCCCCGCCGGCCCTTCCCCGCCGGCGAGGGGCTGTGTTCCCAAGGGTGTTTTAGCACAAGCGCTGCGTCGGCTCAGCTTAAACCCAAGCTGGTTTTAACCTCCTGCACATCCCCAGGAGCATCGCGTTTGCTCCATCTCATGCTGCCCCGCAGAGCTCCATCCTCCGGAACCGCCGGCACACGGATTGACCCATGGCCCCGGCCA
>NW_009607119.1:0-1279 GCF_000690535.1 Cariama cristata | reverse complement strand
GGCCCCGGCCATGCCAGCGAGGACCCCGCAGTACCTATCGAAAACGATGCAAGGCAAAAGCTGCCTCTGTTGCATCTCCCCTGTGCAAAAAGCCCTGGTCCCCCTCAGCAGGCCCTGGGCGCTGCAGCGAGCTGATAGGGACAGGGAGCATCCTTCAGGGTCCCCTGCCGCAGGACTTCTACACCGGTAAATAAAACTTGGCACCTTTCTCCTTGAGATCCAACAAATCTCTGTTAATCCCCCTGCCCCCGGCTGCCAAATCCTCCTCCTCCCCCCAGCCAAGGTGCCGAGCTCTTCAAGGCGAGTTGCAGACAACCATTAATCCTCGCAACAAGGATGCAGCCGGGATGGAGGGAGCCGGCGCAGAGGACGAGCGGCAGCACCAACGTCATGCACAGCCAGTGCCGGCGGCAGGGGAGGATGCTGCACCCCTCAGAGAGGTTTCGGCTGCTGCCCTGACTCCGGGCTGATGCGGTGCTGCCAGAGCAGATGGCTCTGGCCACTGTGTCCCTGGAGATGGACACTTTTCTCTCCCGCTTTCCCAGACTACATTGGAAGGAAAATCAGAAGCGACTCAAGCACAGCGATGAGGGGAAGCGAAACAGATGCCAGCAGTGGCGGTCAGGGACAAGGAAACAAGCCAGGGACAGTGATGGGATGCTCCCTGTGTTTGCACATGGGCTTGGGATGGGGTGACGTCCCCGGTCCCCTGGGAGCCCCAGTGCATTGCTCACATCCTCACAAGCTGCATCGCGGTGCCTGCGGTTCAGGACCTACCCCGGGGGAGACCACGCTCCTCTTGCTGCGTATGTGGCCAAACTCTCGCTGGCTCGCCGGTGCACGAGACGGCCAAAGATGCCCAAGGATCATCTTTAGGAGCAGACACGAGCTAAACTGCCTGCACTGGGAACCCTGTTGCCTCCTTTACACAACGCTTTTGGGCCAGGGTGGTGAATGGAGCCTGTCGGCTGTGCTGGATCAGGCCGGGGCTCCCACCTCTTTGCCGGCTCTCAGCCCTCCCTCGTGCCATGGGAACCGGCCCATGCTTTGCAGAGTCCCCTGGGGATTACCAGGACCACAAGCACCTGGACTTACCCCAGGGCCGGCTTGGAAAGGAGCGGTGGAGGGGCCCCGGGGCACCCCCCCAGCATCCATGCAGGCTGCAGGTTCCCCTGGAAGCTGGTGCACGGCCGCATCCTGCTCCAAGGGCTGCCGGAGGAAATCCTGGAAGGCCGTCTTACAATGCAGCCCATCCTGTCCCCGAAGGACCGCCGAGCAC
>NW_009607118.1:0-13727 GCF_000690535.1 Cariama cristata | reverse complement strand
GTTCGCCAGGAGAGGTTTAGATTGGATATTAGGAAAAATTTCTTTACTGAAAGGGTTGTCAAGCTCTGGAACAGGCTGCCCAGGGAAGTGTAGAGTCACCACCCCTGGAGGCATTTAAAAGATGTGTAGATGTGGTGCTTAGGGATATGGTTTATTGGTTGACTTGGCAGTGTTAGGTTAATGGTTGGACTTGATGGTCTTAAAGGTCTTTTCCAACCTAAACAATTCCATGGTTCTATTTTAAATACAAAGACCATCAATCATTTTGAAAATCTTTTGTAGAATTACTTTTAACCAATAACAAGATTTCAAACTAGATTTTTTTTTCTCCCTAGTTCAGTATTTCTCAGTCTGATTTGCAAGACGTCACACTCAGTCTGCAAAGCGGCTGCCTTTTTTATTTATTTTCAGTACATATACAGACATAGCCAAAGATAAGTGCTAGTGCCTTCTGCCACAAACACTTGAGAGTCAATTCCTGGCTGGTTTCAGCATTTCCCGATATTGCAAGTACTCAGAAACGTCAACAATGTCAATCAGAACATTAGAGATCATCTATGGTCATCTTGGGAAAAATTCAAAACACAACATAAAAGAAACAATTATACATAGAATAGAGAAAAATCTGACTACAATGAAGAACTCAAAGGGTTAATCCAAGTCAGGTACTTCCTCAGGAACTCAGAAAAGCCAAATTCCTCTGTTTGGTGCTGAGAGAGACAGAGTAATAAACACACAGGGTTCAGTCACCTTCTAGAGACCGATATGAACTCTTGAGGCAAGAACTCAAGAATAACTGAGTTCAAAAAGAGTAAGATGATAGTACAAAAGCATCCCAACTGACACAATTCACAACCCACTGAACTAAAAAAAGCCAAAACAAAACAAAAACACACAACCAGCCCACAGACCCATTGTGCAAAATGCATCAATAGATGAATCAGTACCCTCATCACTCCACATTAATGGAGACTCCACATCTCTTTAAGACGACTCATGTTCCATCTCCACAATAGCATACCTGTCTTCAATTACAGGGATGTACACGTTTCCTTTTATTGACTGAAGGACACAAGGTCTGAAAAATTATCATTTCTATTAATAAATAGAGGATATTTAAAAGAAGCCCTCAACTATAGTTCAGAAGACTGAACTATAAACCTGGAGCACATTTTTGCCACAGTATCCCCCCAAAATCAGAAGTAGATGGTATTTCTTTCTTGCTACATAGAAAGACAAGTAATAATATTAAACATCAAGCTGACACTGCAGTTTGGTATCAGTGCTCTGTTAAAAGGAAATTCACAACTTCCAGAGTTTCTGCTGTATTTGGGTGACTAGTAAAAAGAACTTGCTAGCTATAATGGTTTACTCTGACAAACTTAAAAAAATACATGCTTCTTGAATAACCCCAGTAACTTGGGAACAACAAGGAAAATAAGAAACTAATCAAATGCCTTCTCAAATGTCTGCACAACCAGTAATGGCTTTTTCCTGTACTCCCTTCGCAGACAAGGGTGAGCCATGCTGGCTAACATCCCACTGTTACGACCCGTGAAGCACAATCCTAATTTTGCTAAAAGAAAAATACCACTGCATCTGGTCTGTTAAGAGACAATAACTTTTTTTTTTTAAGAAGTGACGAGTTAGCGAAGTTTGCTGAAGTTCAAGTGTACAACAGAGAAGCACAAGTATATTTCAAAGGTTATAAAAAAAAAAGTATTTGGTTTTTCGGCTTCTACTCTATAAAAATCATTCAAGTTTTACTGGATGCTATAATGTAACTAATTTCCTCATGCATCCAGCAGCCTGTGCTGTGTGATGATCCTCCGCTGATACAGAAGTTTTCGACGTCATTCTAGAAACGTGTACAGAGTGCGTCCTGTAATAACAGCACAGGAAACCCTAACACAGCAGGTGTGGTGTCGGAGACAAATCCTGAGCCACCCAGGACATGCTCCACTACCTACGGCACCCTTCCTGTAAGCCTTCACTGCTGTGGGTCTCCTGAACTAGTTTTATACTGAAAAACATAAGGGAAGGGAGGTATAGGACTGCCCTTCTATTGTAGCTGTGCAATGAAAGACAGGCCTTGACTCTAGTGAATGAATTTCATCTTCTTTGACATTCGGTTTCTCCCCTTTCTCTAGGCATCCCATAGTTTCTCTCTTCTCCCAGCCTCAAAATGCCTTTTTTATTTTCCTCTCTAGACAGAAACTGTAAAGTTACTCTTTGCTCTCTAGAAAGAAACTTACATTTATTGTTAAAACTGTCAGCTATCAGCAAGTCAAAAACCACAGAAATGGCAGGATCACTGAAGATACCGAAGAGAAAACATGGCAGCAGAAAGAGTCAATCCTAGAAAACCAGCACTGATGCTATTCCAGGTAAGAAAAAACTCCCTGAAATGCTCTGGACTGCTCTTGGTTTTGGGGAACACCAGGAGGTCAAAAGCTTTCCATCCTTCCAGGCGAGCTGTGCTGATCCTGCACCGTGCTGTACCTCTGAGCCCCGCTAGCCAGCAAGGCTCTGCCTGGAAGGTGAACCACATCTTCTCAGCCTCCTCCGTGCAGCACGTCCGCAGCTCAGCAGCCACTGTTCCAGCATTAATAATTTTGAACCTCTAGTAGTTACTCGCCTTCTCAAGTCTTTCTCTAAACTGCCTCCTCCTTACACGTTAAGCTGCACCTAAAATTAGTTTGGAAAGCAGATCTTCAACTCAATGCAACCGTATTCCACCCACTTCCATTTTTCCCAAAACAGGAAAACAGATTGCTGTTTTGGTCTAGGAATCCAGTGAACCCACATGCATTTTGGGTGGCAAAAGGCATAAGGCCTTCTTTGCTCGGGTGCCCTTGGCACGATGATGAGGTGCTTCTGCTGACCCAGAACAAGATCAGTGTGGTATCATCCAGTACAAGGACCACTGTGAGTAGCCAAAGGAGTCCGCAGCAGAGCAGCAACCCACAGTAGCCTGTAACAACCAAAAATGTTCCTCTGATTCGCACAGGGAGCATGCACGTTGTACTGCAGGGCTTCCCGGGCCGTGCTGGGCACACAGGAGCAAAGCTTGCCATGAGAGGAGTGTTCTCCATAGCAAATGGGTCCTTCACATCACTCGCCCAGCCTCAGGCTGACAAGCAGGTTAATTACAGGTTGACAGCACTTACTGGTACGACATTGGTCATCCTCAACAAGAGAAGCCAGAGTAGAGAAAAATATGGATTTTGACTAAAACTCTTTCTAATCCTTAAATTCTGCTTCCACCAGATGTTCTGCCCTATGTCTCTCCACTATTCTTCTCACTAGACACCAAGCCTGGCTGCCAAGTGAAACAAAAACCAGCATCTCTTTCATCCTCAGAAAACCATACTGATGCAGCCAGTTTTACTTGCTCTATTGTACAAACTCCATTTGCAATCTGCCTTGGTATATGCGGTCCATAAAGAGCATGCGAAGCTCCATGCTCATTTGTAGGACTGACGCCATGCAAATCCTTCTCATTTCCAGCAAGTTGTGAAACACAAAAGACAGGATATCCTGTAAGTAGCAATGTAAAAGAAAAAAGGGGAAAAAAAAAAAAAAAAAAAGGCAGGCATCCTGGGAATAACTTAAAAAGGCAGGCATCCTGGGAATAACTTACACAGCGGTACTTTAAGGGCAGCAGCTGATCCTGCAAAAAGTCTGATTCAGAGGGAGCCCCTTGTGAAGCTGCCCACAAATACCTGCACTTGAAGCACCAAAGATCCAGATCACAGCTCCCCGGCAGCCCGAATCCCAGAGTGATCCAGGCAGGTGAACGATAGACAAGACACAATGCAACCCAGGAAGCCAATCCAGGTGACAGGCTAACAACATACACTGGAGTATTCATTACATTTTACGCTCTGGTGAACTCCAAATGAATGCTATCACATGCATCTGGGTCAAAATTTGACTGCCATTACATCCAACAGTGCAAAGAGGTCGTATCAGCTATCACAGAATCAAAGTCTGCACCCCACGTATGACTCACTATAGCCTGAAGCACCCGATCTCCACACCAAGCCATTCCTGTCCCAGCTGGGTGGGGGCCCTTGGAGGAGAGCCCTGGTACCTGAAAAAGAGGAAATCCTCCCTCAGCTACAGGAAGATCTTTAAAAAGCCCTTCATTCTTCTCCCACATTTTCTTCTTGTTAGTACCGAAATATACGTGAAGACCTCGACAGAGCTACAGTAACAAAGAAGGTGCTCGTACAGGCTTTGAGCTTATATTAAAAGTTCAGCATAGTCCGAACACTTGCAGGAGATGCTTAAGGGAAATGGTGATGTGGCAGAAAAAAAGGAAAAACAGACCCTTCTTTTTCAACAGTAATAACTTGAAGACTGCTAAGACACGAGCTTCAAAAATAGACAGCCCCCACACCAACCACCAAGCTTTGTTTAAATGCTTGCTAACATCACTAGGCTAATTCCTCACAACATAAAATTGTTTTTCCTGCAAATGTGACTGCTATTTCATATTCGACTTGGTTCTCCCGTATCTTCAGGTGTGTGCTAGTTACACAGCTTTTCCTTGAGCAAAGGCCTAAAAAAAGTAAAATTAAATACTTGAAAAAAATCCTGTATTTACCACACAGATGTGCTTACCGCATTGACAGACTGGAGACTACTGGTTAGTTTTGCAGGTTTGCCTGCCTATAAGATGTTCATCACAAAGTTAGGCCATGAATTTAAAATGGAGCAACTGATCAAACTAAACAAAACAAAGCCACACGAGCCTTGCGCACAGCTCCATCTTCCCCGTTCAAATTTCTCCATAACGCATGTACAGTGGAGGAAGTGACAGATCCTTTTGAGAAGACTCCCATCTGACCCGGATCCTCTCAAAACTCCTTGGCCATTTCCAACAAGACAACTGACAGAAACAAGAGAGGCTGCTAGAGAGAACATGCCTAGTCCTAGGAAAACATGAGCCAATTAGCTTTCATTAATTATAACTAACCACACCTCAGCACACCTTCAAACGTCACTCCAAAACCTTTACCTGTCTTGGGGTGAAATACTTAGCCCAAATTGCGAGGCCTCGTGGTCTTCTTACACCCACAGCAGGCACACCCAGGGTCAGTGCCTGGGCACGTGTGGGGATGAGGCAGCATCTTTCAGTTGGGGAGGAAAACGTGGCTTTAAAGTCCAGCCCAGGCAGGCCAGGAAGGGCAACCCCTGATGCTAACCTGTTTTGCCTTCAGGCACTCAAACCATCGATCTCCAAGGGTTCCCTTTTGAATCTGCTGGGGTCCCTTCGGGCCTGTCAGCTCCCCAGCCTTTCCAACCTTGGCATCGTCCTTCAGCCTTCACATGTTCCTCAAGAAGGAGTTGACCTCAAACTACTCTTCCTCCTCCTGGTAGTTTCCCTCTCCCCTGCTCCTACCTCCTCCCTAAGGCTGAGGCAGCAGAGTCACTCAGCAAACACGCCAGCGACATAAAGTGGCCTTTGTCCACCCTCTTCCCTCCCACGGGGATTCATAAAGAAACCAGGATTAATACCGAAAACAACTCCTCTCTTTGAAACCATACAAATTTCCACTTCTGTCTGATGCACTCAGTCAGTACTTACTACTTGCACGAATTCCCAATTTTACTAAAAAAATAAAAAATAAAAAAAAAAATCAGGAAATAACAAAACTGCATTTTTTTTAAAGCGAGAAAAAGAATTCTCCTTCTACAGAGCTCCGTAACTTGTCCGGGACCATAACAGAACGGTTTGCAACAAAAGCTGCAAAAGGTCATTTTTTAAAAAGTCTATGAACCAGCTTAATATCTTAAAACCCCTGCTAGGCTGACTACTACATGAACAGGCACAACTCTCTATCAACAGAAACAAAGAAACTGAACTCCAACACTTGCTAAAAAAAGTACTTTCAATTCCAAGTTAAAAGAAATCTGTTGTAATATTTTAAAAAATACATATACGTATGAAAAATTGGGAAGGCTGTAAGGATTTAAATTGAAAGAGAATAATCCCTAAGAGCATATGGTCAACATATTATTTATAGTTATTATTGCTGCTTTGGTGTTGAATATATATAATTATCCTTTAGCATGTAACACAGAAATACCTGTAGCATCAGATGCCATATCATCAAAAGATTGTATTTTCATTTACAATAGGAAAGACTCTCACAGCCCCAAGAAAAGCAGCTACCTAGTCCACTGCACTGCAAAAACTGTGTTCTGTGGGTGTTGACCTTTTGAGCAAGACATGACTTGTATAGCATGATAACAGGCTAAGAAACTTCATGTTTAGGATTCCTCTGCCTAAGTTAGTAAGAAATAATCTTTTTCTTTGAAAGGATGTAGAACTTCAAAGTAAAACATAAAACAAGATCAAAATTTGTTTCAGATTACCATCAGAATATAAAATGTATTTGAAAAAGCACCCTTCCCCTAACCAAAGCTTAACATTTGTTCTTGTACAAATGATCTAAAAAACCACTAAGGTGTTACATTACTTTTTCAAAAGCTCATAATGCACCTCCAAAAGCTTAAAGAAAAAAATTATTTTAATATATGACATTCATGCAGTGAACCAAACACTATCTCAAGGTCTACATAATCTGAGGTTGAGTCTCTGACCATGACTAATTTCAGATCCTTGAGAAGAACCGAGAGTACTGTGACGGGATGACAACCGAAAACAAAGATCACCAACGTTTCAGTTAAATGCTTTGTTCCCAACAGTTCCAATTGAAGACAACTATGACACACAAGCCCATTTCTCCTGTTTCCCAAGAACTTTGACATTTGAAGCAATGCTCTTATACACAGCCATGAGAAGATCAGCTACTGAAATCTATTAAAAAAAAACATTAAAGTCTCTGAGAAATGATCCCAGCAAAGAGGAAACAAGGAAAATAAAGTGACGATGCAATGTGCACATGTATTCCCACAAATACACACACAGCTGGCAAGTCTGTTTTTGAAAAAAAATTAAAAGAGGAGGAGAAAACGGGCCTGGCAGCACGCTCATCAAAAGGCAAGCCAACAAGTATGAGAGGAGAAACAGCATCGTCCCTGTAGCATCCACATCAGTACCGATCCCTGCAGCAGAGCAGCGAGATGCAGCACGCTGCACGACGCCGTTCGAGTACGCAGGGACCTGCCAAAAAGGTTTTACACAGTAAAGGCTTTAAAGCCACCAGCAAACGCTGCAAAAGTAACAACTTACAACCAGAGCCCATAAAACGAGACAAAGATTTACCTCGTTAGTTTTCCTATCCTTGTAAAGGACCCCAGGTAAGAAAAAAACACCCCCAAAAGAAATTCTTCCCCACCCCCAAAACCAGCACATATACTAAACCCAAGTGCATTACACAGTAACAAAAGTCCACGTTATCTCAGGGCCCTGTAAAGTCCCTGATCTTTTAAAATCCTTTCCAGTCCTACTGCTATGACCCTGAAATTCCCTACGTACACTCTTTATGTCCACATTTCTCTCTGCAACAGGGCTACTGGAGGCTTTTGTGTACCTTTTGGTAGAGGTAACGAAGGATTATACAAGTTTAAGAGACTGCAAAAGACGCTGTGGTTTCCCGAGAGAGGGCGAGCTGAAGGGGTAACAGCTTACCATCCTGAGAGGGGTAAACCCCTCATCCACCTCCCCTCGTTTCTGCTCCTCGCTAGGTGCTCCTGCTGCCCCATTCCATCAGCTCCGAGCCCCGTGGTGTCCCGCTGCCGCAGGCACATGGAGAAGAGAAAGGCGATGGGGTTTGTTCCTTTCTGCAGGTCCAGCAGTTCGTGCTGAGGTGTGAAAGAGCCCAAGGACCATCAGTGCTGCTGGGAAGGGAGCAGCCCTGGGAAGATTTCCTTCTTTTTGGGGGCCAGCAGGCAACCACCTCAGCCCAACTACTCCCAAAATGGCAACCCTAGAGAATGATTAAGATTGAAGTTCTTAAAAATATTTGTCAGATTTGTCATTCCTGAATGCTTTGATCCCTGTCCTGGAAATTTTGCAGTGCAGGGCTGACAACACAGAGGATAACCACACATCATTAAACCTCGAACCAACAGAGCAGCTACAGAGCAACCCCCTCCCAAAACTCTCCAGAGCCTCCCCTCAAACAAGCAGAGCATCAGGGTGGGCAGGCTCAGCGTCCCTGCACACAGCCCTCACCCAGCTGAGAAAAAGGAAGACGCAGAAAAATCACCAATCTTTGCCTGAGGGCTTCGTAAAAGATTTTTCTTGCTATCACCTCTGTCACTATAGAGCAGGTGTGATGGGCGGCACGTAACTAAATCGGGAAAGAGCAAAGCGCAGATGGGAACTGGGAAGGGGTTCTCCAGGGGGAGAAGGAGAACTCCAGGGGGCTGGAGAAGGACACGCTGCCCTCCCGCCGGCAGCTTCTTCTGAAGCACAGCTACTACAGTAGCTCCTTGCAGTCAGGTTGTTTTGGATGTGGGGCTCTAAGAGAGAACTTGAGACGACCAAAACCTTGCCGAGTGTCACGTCAGCGAAGAGAGCACAGCAGATGAGAGGGACGGAGTTCTGGACCATACCAATCACAAGCTGGACTCACTCAACATATGAAATGAAACAACACTTGCATGACTTTAGATCAGGCCTGAAGGACCCATACAAACACTTAGATATAATTCAGAAAGTTGCTGCTACCAACACAGCTAGAGATCCTGCTGATATCGGAGAGATTTTTGTGAAGCACTGACTTTGTTATATTCCCCTCTTCTCTTTTTCCCCCCCAAATTTCAAATCAGTCTGCTAAGTCTTGTTAATTGCAAAGGAAACAACTTTGTTCACAAAACTAAATAGTTATCCACTACGTAAATAATACGCTTAATTTAATGTCTGTTTAACCACCTTTGCAAAATAAATTCAGCAAGCTCTTTCAAGGCACGTTGCTTCAAAAAAAAACAAAGAAAAGTTTTCTTTTATGTTAAAAAAGGCCTTTTGTTGAGCATTTACAAATCCAGGGATCACTCAGACCTCCAGCTGAAGACTCCGGGAATTTCTCCATCGATTTTTCTGAAAGCAGACCAAACCCTAAAAGCTGCACGTGCAGCCACGGCCAGCCCAGCTTCAGTAGCACTCGCTACCCCTCTGCTCGGCACTGCCAGGGCACGATCCCAGTTTGGAGACTGGCCCCGTTCCGCCTTTACCAGTCAGACACCAGGTGAGCGCAGCAGCAGCAGCACTGCAAAGCTGCACATGCGAAAAGTGAGGTTTAACTCCAGATGCCTCACCCATCTCTCATTCCTTGGAGCAAGCAGAAACCACCCTTCATTCACCCACCTGCAAAGCGACGAGGGTGGACCTTGGCTTGAAGTGCTTCGGGAGTCCCGTAACCCCTGGGTACGACCTGCAGTGCAGCCACAGCAGCACAGACACCGACCCACGCCAACCAAGCCTTCCCGCACGCCATGCTACTGACAGGAGCTGCAACTTACCTCGCAGAGCTCCAGCATGCCTACAAGGAGCTGCCACCAGCATCACGTCCGCAGGGCAAACCCTGCCCGGCCGCAACTCACTCCCTTTTCACTGGGAAAAAGGTTGGCGAGCTGCAGGGGCTCCCAAACCACCCTCACAGGGCCAGGATGAGCGGTCCGCAGGTGGCAACAGGCTTTGCCTTCCCGCTGCGGCACGCAGCACCGCCAAGGACCGAACCGAACCAGCCCTCCCCGGCCCCACCGCCTTCTGCTCTCTTTTTCCATGCTGTTCAACACAAGAAAAAGTAAGAACTCGCTTTGCCTAAATCAACTTTTTTTAATTGGTATTTAAGATAGTCGCTTATTAGCCTGCTCTTTCCAATGAAACACATACTATTAACTATGTACGGTCATTACTTACAGACATCATTCTGCCAGACATTAAAGAGCCCATGGATTTACCTGGTTTTTTCTTGCCATCAAAACTTCAGGTTGCTCATACTTCACATTTACCTTCATAAAACTGGTATTTTTGCAAAAAAAAAAAAGTTTCATCCACAGACTTCAGTTCAAAACCTGTATTTTTTCTATGTGTTCTTTACATTACTATAGTGTCTATCAATACTTCAGAAACATAAGTCTCAGTCACCAGTATTTAATACAAACATAATACAGGCATTCCAAGAAACAGCAAAGCAAAAACGTAAATAGACAACATGCTATGTTAAGTCATTTTTATCTGCCCACGCATACTTTAAAAACCAGATTTAAAATGAGAGTACCTAAAGAAACATACAATACTTAACACGTCTGATTTCTTTTTTTTTTTTTTTAAATAGGCTGACAGTTCTTTACAAGTGTTTCAGAACAGAAGATGCCGTAACATTTAGACACAGGTTATGAAGCCACATACAGTATATACTATAGTAGATGACGAATATCTTATTTTACCCCTCTGATTTTTCTGGTTTAAATCACAGTATGATCCTACACCTACATTTCCTACGGGATTATGGGCTACACTCCTAAACCACAGCATTTTGCTGCTGAATGCAATAGTTTGCCTCAACACTATTTTAAAACCAAGTGTGTTAAGCTGTAACATCAGATGACCAGCAACAATTGAAAGTCTGCAGGTGTTTATCACAGAAATTGCATTTCTTTTGAGCACTAAAATTACTTTTTCCACATAAACTCAGGCCAGAATACAGACAGCACCTGAACAAATCATTGAATTCAACCCCCTGAGCAAGAAAAAGTAAAACAGTCGCGAGGAAAGTCTTTAATATATCCTTAACACAAGTCCTATTTGACTTTCAAAAACCTTTGCAAAAAGGAGATTGCACAACCTCAGCTTGCTCCAGTTTTCCACAGAGCATAACAGATTTTAATAACTACATCAAATCTTGGTACAAACTAGTTTCATCTTTTTCAATATGCTCCTGGACAGAAGGACACAGACCTCTTCTCACTTATTTTAAGACTGTAGCATCTTCTTGTCCCCTCATCTCATCCTCTTTCTGCTGGAACTGAGCTTGCCCAGCCTCTGTAGAACACATTTTCCAGGGCCGCATGGTCTCTGTAGACGACACTTTCCAAACCCTCCCTAAGCCTTGATGACCATTTCTGCAGGATTGAGACGCTTTCTTAAAGGGCTGCGGCCAAAACTGAACATGTCATTCTGTTAACTTAAGCTTCACTAGTCTGAAGAGTTCAACGGTAAACTTCACCAGTACTGCATCCCACTGCTTATCGCGATCCCCCATAACCCTCAGATCTGCTTCCATGGCGTTGCTGCCAAGTTGACTTTACGCGTCTGCATGACGGGATCTCCTTCCTGAAAATACTACCTTGTATTTGAACACAGCCATCGAATGTATCAAAGAAACCTCTTGTCCTCCAAAATAGAGCATCAGAAATAAGGCCTGAAAGCCCTGCTCGGTATCCTTCAGACTTTGTGCTAATTCTATCAATCAAAGACATCAACACCACCACCAAGCACAGAGGTGCCAGAACCGCCCCCAGCACCACTTCAGCTGACTTCCCGGTTTGATGGCGACCCACAATCACTCCGTGAGAATTACCACTCAGAGCTGCTATCTCCAGATCTGCTCCCTTTGGCTCGGCTGTTCTCAACCACTTCAGATGAATAAATAATTTTCCTAAGAACAGCCCTACGGGGTCAGACGGCAGGTCTGTTGTCTCCAGCACGCTGCCTGCAGTAGTCAACGCCTGAAATTAATACAAACATTTGGCAAATACTTGACAGTACTTTCCCAGTATATTCTCCCAGGCTCCATGTGCAGCTCGGTGACTCCCGAGCTACAGGCGGTACTCTGTACGAGACAGCCTTAGTGGATTTTTCTTCTATTAATTTGTCCAGCTGCTTTTCGAGTTCCTGTAAACTTTCAATATCCACATGCTTCAGGATTTCCAAAGCTTAACTAACTACACATTGGGTCAAAACCAAAACACACTCCTTTTGTTCATTTTGAACCTGCCAGCTTAATCTCACACTTCCACATTTTGTACTGAAAGTGACAATAAAAAGTCCGTCCCTACTCACCTTTGCCACATCGCTCATGAGACCACCAAAATTGCTAAAACCTCAGAAACTTTCCTCAGACCAGCGTTATCAAATACCAAGCGGATACAAAGGTCAGGCTGGGTCACGAAGCCTTCTCCACCCCTGCAGACCAGGCACAAGGAAGCACTACTTCACCTTGCTCATGAGAACATTATGGTCAACGGGTCAAAATACCGACCCAGGAGCAAAACAAGGGCGCATGGTGACCCTGGATCCTGAAGGACACAGTACTTAGTGGAGATTATACATGAACATCCACTCGGACTAGAAATACGAGGGTGGGGAAACGAGTTCAACTTACAATTTCTGCAAGCTAATACTGACATGCGTTTTTAATTCACAAAGCTATTAAGCCTTGCAGCAAACTCTACTGCCTTTATATTCACACTGCTGGCTTTATAGTTTCACAGTTAAAGGCATGACTATACCGCCATTAAATAGTTTATTAACTCATACACATTAAAAACACATCCACTAAAAATACAGTCAAACTTAATCCTAATTTCTACATTAGTAAAAACAACATCGCAGAGGTTTCTAACTTGTGCTCTGACAATTTAGATATTTACTCTCCCACCTCAACAATACTCAGGTCTTCGTTTTGCAGTTATTTTATAAACTGTACACTTCATAGTTAACCTGCACATTAGCTCAGTTTTATGACATTTAACCAATTCTGCGAGAAGACATTGGCTTACACTTTTAAATTTGCAGAAGGATAATTTTAATCATTAAATAATTTCCATCGTCATTAGGCTTTTTTCCCTAGCATTCCTCTGTCTTGAAAAGAAAAACTGCAGATGACATTTAAATCATGAGTTCATCTCTACCCTGTTAATTTGTCACATTTGCAACAGAAGGCAGACTCAGCCCCACGGCCAACCTTTGTACTCGGGTGGCTGTGAACCCAGTCCATAGGCCGTCCCGCAGCCCGGCGATCCCGACTGAACTGTAAGAAATTAGATCGCCTCAAAGGTCTCTTCCTTCTGAGAGCAAGACAGGACGCAAGTCACGACATACTGCTTCTCTCCACCTTTGTAAAAAAGGGCTGACAATCAGCAATATTTAGATGAAATAACAGGTAACAACCATCCTTTTATACTACTTGTAATCTATTAATTTAGCGTTCTCAATTTTATGGGTCTCTCTGGCATTAGGATTTACGAGCTAGGAATCTGAGGGCCAAGTATCAGGCAAGCATCAACAATAAATATGCCGCATTGCAAGCGGCATTGAAGCGGTGGTCCATTTTAAGTTTTCCTATTCAGCAATGAACGCAAGTTACAGGACTTGGGTACCAGTTTCTGGTAGTACATCATACTTACGCATGCTGCTCTCCAAAAACGCTGCCTGCAAAAGTACTTCAACAAGAAATACTCCAAGAGAAGATGTTTTTCAATTGCACTACCGGTCATACCGTGTTTGGCCGGTCAAGGCTGTAAAAAGCATCTTTTCCGCGACAAGGACGATCCTACCAGCACAGAAATGTTTTTGAAACAAGGAAAGGAGCTCAGCTGGAACTCGGCAGGGACGGCATTTTAAAACACAACAAAACAAAACAAACCACAGGAAAGAAATTCCCATGACAGTTCACTTAAGGAAGCAGAGAAAAGCCACTTCGGACTGTAGCTGTAGCTCACCGGGAAGGTCTGGACAGCCCAGCACGCCCCTCCGGCCCAGGGCTCTCCCCGGCCCGCACCAACGGGTCGCTCCCCCGGAG
>NW_009607117.1:0-2816 GCF_000690535.1 Cariama cristata | reverse complement strand
CCTCCTACGGACGTAACTATGTGTCTTAGGACTAATTTCTTCAAGGAGAGAGAGTAGGTGCAATGTTACCCTATTAGGCAGTGTGATGTTTGATCTTTTGCACAGCTGGCTGGCTTTCTTGGCTCTGTTAGAGGATGAAGAGAATGTAATAGTTCATTTTGTTCCAGCTCATAGGAAAAGTTTCATGCTCTTTTTATCTGCCTTATGACTGGCTGGTTACAGGAAGGAGGATTAGTACTCTGTTTCCCACAGTTATCTTGGGATTCTTGCTCTACAAAGTACGCATGGAGCTTTACCATCTCTCCTGCATATGCTCAACCTTCCCCCACTCACACTCCAATTTAAAACCTGCAGATCTGTGAATCTGAACACTTTCGACTCATAGGACCTGGGAAAATGTACAACCAAGTTGCCTTTTCAGTTCACTCACTCTGTATAGCCTCGCCTTTAACAGCAGGGTTGTAGGGCAGATAGTGCTAGATGACAATCCCGTAAATCACTTCCAGTCCTCTCAGCTGACAATTTTCATTGTCCTGCTTGGCCTTTAGCTGTCCCTGGTTAGTTAAAAAGCTGGGGTGGGTTGGACACAAGCACCAAACCCGTCACTTGCTCACTTGCCCCTCTTCCATTTGGATGGGGGAGAGGATAGGAAGGACAGGATCAAGAAAGATTGTAGCTTGAAATAAAGACAGGAAAATCAATTACCAATTACTATCGTGGGCAAAAGAGACTCAACTTGGGGAAATTAACTATTTATTGCCAATTAAAAGAAATCTTTAATTACTGATTGGGGTATTGGGAAACAAACAAAAAAAAGACACAAACTTTAAAATACTTAGTCAAATCATACTCTTCCTCTTTTTCCAGGCTCAGCTTCACTTCAGACACCGTTCTTCCCCACTTTGTTATCAACATAGGTTACATTCAGTGCCTTCAGCCAGGCAAAAAGCAGTGCAGGATGGGGGTTGCAGTCAGGACATAGAGGTTTCTCTCTGCTGCTCCTTCCTTCTAGCTCATTTTCTATGGTCTGCTGTGGGTCCTTCATGGGCTGCCATCCTTCAGGAACATCTGCTCTGCCATGGAGCACCTCCTCCTTCTCTGGTGTTGGTGTTGCCTCTGTTGTGTCCCTCTGATTCCCTCCTCCTCTCCCTGTTCACTCCTTCTCTCCATCTTTCCTCCTCCTCTCTTTCTGCCATTTTGTCCTTTCTTAAGTATGTTTTCCCTGAGGCACCACCAGCTTGGCTGATGGGCTCTGTTGTGTCCTGTGGTGGGTCTGCTGGAGGTGCCCATGTCCAGCATGGGGCAACTCCATGTCTCTTTTCACAGAAGCCACCTTGCAGGCCCCCCTCTACCAAAACCTTGCCACTGACCTCCAATACACAAGCCACAGATGCCTTCTAGACATCCAGGTAGCTGTAGGAGCATTCAAGTTTTGTTCCTGTGAAAGTATGGAAGGAATATTCTGACAGAGAGGTTTTTAATCATAGCACAAGGAATATGCACCAGTCCAACATCTTCACGCCCAGGGGGGGTGCTGGAAAGGGATCAAGCATCTTCAGCAGCTGGCAGGACAGCCTGGTCATCAGCCTGTTGTGTGGAAGTGAAGACAGTCCTTCCGTTCCTCTCCACAGCCCCTTCTTGAGGGTTTCACCCTCTGAGGGGTCCCAGGAGCCAGCATAGTCTCTGCAGCCCTCAAAGTATCCTATAGTATGTATTTGTTAAATTGTACAAACAAAAATGAAATATGAATATATATGGGTTTGGATCTTCATATAAAGGTAAAATTCAATATGAAATCTGAAAAACATTGTACTGTAGTGATGAAGGGTATAGTCACTAACTGCGATATTAGCAAGAGACATAAGATAAAGTTATTGTACCTTTTGCATTACTTCTTACATTTAGTGGTTAACTAAACATTTTAGTATAAATACCCAATACAAATCAAACTCAGTAACTACACAACCTCATATCAAAGATGTGATGAATTTCTTACATTTGTAGTAAAAATTACAGACTTCAAACATAGACTTGATGTCTCCATTTAAAGAACTGCTCCCCCAAATTCATTTGTTTTTAATCATTCCACACTGTAATTTACAATTAATAGCAGAGGGTTTTTTTAATACTAGATTTTATAGGCAATATTGCTTTTATTCTCTAGAGCCTGTGCACAGATTTGTTAAGCACATTGTGTAATCCATCATTTGCCAGTTTTCTGTCAAGGACAGATGATTTGTTAATGATAAATTATTTTTGAAATACAATAAATTGCTGCTGTTGTGTCAAACTGTAAAAATGTCTCGGTTTTGTTTATCTGAGAATGAAGTTTTAACAACCTATTTAATTTAAACACTCACTCAAATCCAGTCTACACTTTAATGGTAATTTTTGCATTATTCTATTTCCAGTACAAAATATTAATTTTCTTCCTAAGACAAATCCTAACCCCACCCTTCCCATCTGAATAACTGGCAGAACCATGAGCTACATGTGGAATGGTGTAAGACAGGAGTCTCTATAGCAGTCCATGAAAAACACCACTGGCCAAAGGATGGCTGAAGGAGCTTTAGAATCTCAGTAAAAGTCTGCAGTTAAAGGAAGCCTTATTGTAGTTTCTAGTGAGGGTTTTAATTATGTAAAAAATTGGGATGAATACACATGTATTTGTTTGATTCTTCATGTCACTGAATTGAATGAAAGGGCACCCTCAGGGTCCACTGCTACAATCTTCACTAAACTGTATAAAATACAGCCATCAAGCAAGACTCTGGAAACCCAGAGTCGGAAGACAGTTCAAGCTGGAATTCAAGTTA
>NW_009607116.1:387-977 GCF_000690535.1 Cariama cristata | reverse complement strand
GGGCAGGGCGGGGCTCGTGGGCATCGACACCCATCATGGGCTGTCTTTGGCGTGTGTCATCTGTCCTTTGCGTGTGCGGCTGTCGTCTTGGTGTCCTCCGTCTTGGTGTCCTCCGTCTTGGTGCCCATGTCGCCCGTGTCCTCCGTGTCCCTTGTGTCACGCCCGTGTCCGTGTCCTCTATGTCCCGGTGTCCCTCTTGTCACGCCGTGTCCTCCATGTCACTCTTGTCATGCCAATGTTCTTCAAGTCCGTGGTGTTCTCCACGTCATCCACCATGTCATGTCCGTGTGCTCCGTGTCCCTCGTGTCGTGCCGTGTCCTCCGTGTCCCCAACCCTGGTGTCATGCCAGTGTCCCTCACGCCACACCCGTGTCCTCCGTGTCCCTTCTGTCACACCAATGTTCTCCACGTCCTTCATGCCGTGTCCGTGTCCTCCACGTCCCCGTTGTCCCTCTTGCCACACCCGTGTCCTCCACGTTCTCCGTGTCCACATCCCCAAGGCCACGCCGTTGTCCCCAAGACCTCCGTCCCCGACACCGTGTCCCCGATGCCATGTGGACATCCGAACGGTTGTCCCCAAGGGATGACCTC
>NW_009607116.1:0-370 GCF_000690535.1 Cariama cristata | reverse complement strand
GACACCTCGATGGGTGCCTCTTCTCAATGGACCCCATCCCCGCCGACGAGATGGTCATCGAGTACGTGGGCCGGAACATCCGCCAGGTCAGCCACGGCCACCCCGAAACACCGCGTGGTCACCTCCCACCTCCCCTGGTGACCCCAAAACACCCCGTGGTCACCTCCCACCACCCCAAAACACCGCGTGGTCACCTCCCACCACCCCTGGTGACCCCGAACCACATCCGCCAGGTCAGCCACGGCCACCCCGAAACACCGCGTGGTCACCTCCCACCTCCCCTGGTGACCCCAAAACACCCCGTGGTCACCTCCCACCACCCCAAAACACCGCGTGGTCACCTCCCACCACCCCTGGTGACCCCGAACCA
>NW_009607115.1:1239-2923 GCF_000690535.1 Cariama cristata | reverse complement strand
CCCCTCACTCCCATCTCTCCACAGCTACCCCGCCGGCTTCGTCTACATCTTCCTGGGCCTGTACTATGCCACGGGCCGCGGCACTGACATCCGCCTGGCACAGTACCTCTTCGCTGGCCTCTACCTCCTCAACCTCCTCCTCGTCTTCCGCATCTACTGCCGAACCAACAAGGTAGCCTGGAGCCAGGGGGCCTCAGTGGCCCCCTCGGGGCCTCTCCTGCTCTGCTGAGTCCTCACTTGCGCGAAACGGCCTTGGCAGGGAGTCGGGGTTGGGGGGCTGAGGTCTGGAGGGGCTCAGCGGCAGCGGGGGGGCCAGGACAGGTTGTGTTTCTCTGTCCCCTGCAAGGTCCCGCCATATGTTTTCTTCTTCATGTGCTGTGCCTCCTACCGCATCCACTCCATCTTTGTCCTGCGGCTCTTTAATGACCCCGTTGCCATGGCCATCCTCTTCCTTGCTATCAACCTCTTCCTGGAGGAGCACTGGTCCTGGGGCTGCCTCTTCTTCAGGTGAGGGTCTGCTCTCCGTGGTGTGCTGCGTGCGTGAGTGAGCTCGGCCCCAGGGAGGAGGCTGCACTCAGTCCAGGGGCTGCCTGAGCACCCGTCTTGGGGGGATGCAGCAGTAACACAGCTTCCCACTCAGCCTGGCTGTGTCCGTGAAGATGAACATCCTGCTCTTCGCGCCTGGACTTCTCTTCCTTCTCCTCCAACGGTTCGGTCTCCTGGGCTGTATCCCCAAGCTCTGCATCTGTGCCCTGCTCCAGGTGGGTCCCTGCTTCCACCGGCTACAGGGGCAGGCTGGCAGCCCCAGCGGCAGGGTGTAGGGGGCTGCCCTGCCTGCATCGTGGTGTCCTGCCTGGCTGTCCTGGGGGCTAGAGACCTCTGGGTGGATATACGTTGGCACCAGCATCTGAGTTGGCCCTATGCAGCAAGCTGGAGGTTGACGAATAATCTAATTCACAGGGCTGCCATCTTTGGCTGTGTCCCCGTTGCCCCATGCGGTGCTGGGGTTCTCGGGAGGTGGGAAGGCTGACAGAGACGTGGCTTATTGCTGCTGTGAGGGTGCTGGTGTGTCGCCGGCAGGTGGTTCTGGGGCTGCCCTTCCTGATGGTGAACCCCATGGGGTACTTGACTCGCTCCTTCGACCTGGGCCGCCAATTCCAGTTCAAATGGACGGTGAACTGGCGCTTCCTCCCAGAAGAGGTTTTCCACAATCGGGCTTTCCACGCCACGCTGCTCCTGGCTCACCTGACTGGCTTGGGGCTCTTTGCACTGCACCGGTGGCACAGGTGAGACCCGGGGTTCCCCACAGGTGCTGGTCCCATCAGCCCCCATGGTGCAGGATATAGGTCTGCAACTTCCTTGCCCCCACAATGCTGCAGTTCTGAGATTGCAGGGGGGAGTTACTGCTCCATTTTGGGGGAGCGCGCTGCCCAGGCATCATGGCTAACAGGAAAAATCAGGCTGGGAAACACTTTGAGCAGCTGAGATTGATGTTTGTGCTTCACCCTCAGGTCCAAAGAGAGCATCCTGGCTCTGCTGAAAGATCCTGCCGAAAGGAAACACGCATCCCCTCCCTTGACCGCCAACAATATCCTTTGGCAGGGTGGGCAGTGAGGAGCAGGGGAAAAGGCAGGGCAGGGCCAGCCCTGGGCTCAGCATTTGCAGGCTCCCCCGCCTGCCGGCG
>NW_009607115.1:0-1217 GCF_000690535.1 Cariama cristata | reverse complement strand
TACCTGCACTGTACGGCTGGGGGATGTTGTGGGATTACACCTCCAGCCTCCTGCGTTTGTCCCCTTAATGCCAGCGCACAGATTGTCTTTGTCCTCTTCTCCTCCAACTTCCTGGGCATCTGCTACAGCCGCTCCCTGCACTACCAGTTTTACGTCTGGTATTTCCATACGTTGCCCTATTTACTCTGGTGCACCCCTACCGCCAAGCTCGCCCACATGCCCAAGTACGTGCTGCCAGGGAGGGAGACCACGCGTCTGCTGGGGGGTCTGGGAGCGAGGGGGGCTGGTGTGTGTCCCCCCCTGACGCTGACCCCCAGCTTTCCCTCTGCAGGGTGCTGCTCCTGGGCGTGATCGAGCTCTGCTGGAACACCTACCCCTCCACAGTCTGCAGCTCCCTCTCCCTCCACATCTGCCATGGACTCGTCTTGCTCCAACTGTGGTATGGCACAGCCCCCCCGCCAGTGCCGCACACCCCCGCACCAAGCAGGAGGCCCGCAGCCATCTCCAAGAAGGCCCAGTAAGAGCGTGGCTGTCCGGATGATGGGAACTGGCCTCTGGGACTGCCCCTTCTGCCTGCTCTTTCCCCACCCGGCTCCCAGGCTACCCCTGGCCATCCCAGGAGGGCAGCGAGCCTTGGAACTGTGCAAAGGGGGCAGCGTGGGGACCCCCGACAGGCAGGACTTCCCCAATAAAGGGGGCTTTGTGTGCCCTTCCCCGGCCGCAGAGTCCTTGTGCTGTGATGGTGTTGGGACAGCCGTGCCTCAGCCTGCCACACTTGCGAGGAGGCAGAGCAGCCGCTGGGGCCATGGGATTTCCCTTGCCAGCCCTGGGACAATGCTGCCCAGGGCAGGGGAACAGCTTCTGGGGTGAGGTTAAGACAGAGGATCTGCAAAACTGCTTTGCCTCAAGGTTTGAATCGCCTTGATGCAGCCCAGGGATCATCCCTCGAGCATGACTTTTCCTAGTTCCCTGGCTACTGCCTCCCAAGAGAGATGGCTGGGAATGGGGTGAAGATCCTCCCCCCCCGCCCAGGGCTCTGGTGAGCCCCAGCGTGGCCTCAACAGGGCCGATGGCTCCCTGCCCCTAACAGAGACGCCTGTGCAGGCAGCGCGGAGCCAGGCGTTTTTATTGGCCCCTCCGGCGGCTCTCAGACATTGTTGGGGTTGTAGCACAGCATGTTCAGCTTGATGTTCTCGTCCCAGTGACGCAGCAGCAGG
>NW_009607114.1:0-2802 GCF_000690535.1 Cariama cristata | reverse complement strand
AACAGGCACACAACTCATTCGTTTCATGTTTCGCGGAATATAAAAGCGCCGAAACATTTTAATTTTAAATTCTTATCATTGAATTTACTGCTTTTCTCTCGCAATGATTTGTGTTGCTTTTTAATTTTTACAGTCTCTACAGAAGCCAGATGCTACCGCCTAGGGCCAAAATAATAAAAACCCGCCGCAGTTGCGAGTTACAGAACAAAAAGGAAACGCGCGGCTGACAGAAGTTAATATCTCAATTTAACAGTGCTGCTCCGCTAATGATCCTTTGATATGTGTTTATTTAGAAAGGTCTGATCTTGACCTTGAAAGCAAACTAAACCGCAAAGTCTTTATGAGAGGAGAGAAAGACTTTATTTATAGACTGGCTTTGCGTCAATCAGGGCGGCAGCTGGACCCGCGCTGGGTGAAGCGCTGCCAGGCAGCTCGTGGGTCGAAACAGGGCGTTCATCGAGGGACGCGTTTTTTTTGGGGGGGTGCGGGGGGGCAGATCAGCTGCCGAGAAGGACCACGGCATGCCCCCCATCCCCAGGGTAGGATGCCGAGCCCACGCACGGAGACCTGCCTGCAAACCAAGGGGATGTGGGCAGCTCCTTGCCCACGAGGGATGCTCATGGGGAACGGCACCGGTCCAGGTATGCCCCCATCACCGGCACAGGGGACAAAATCCATCCCCGAGCATCTCCTGCCCAACCCCTCCTCCCCAGCCCGTGGGAAGAGCTGCTTCCCGCCGGCTGCTGCAGCATCCAGCCGCATCCTGCCCTCCCCGAAAGCGGTCCCCAGGCTTTGGAAGGAAGGGGCGTGCTCAAGCATCCCCCAAACCTGCACCGACAGAGTACGAGGGGGCTTTGCTCCTGAAGAAACCGAGGGTGGCGCAAACCACGCGTTTGGAAAGGAAAATCAGGTGAAGTTCTTGGGGGCTGATCCCGTCGGACTCCGCACTTCCACCTCCCAGCTGGGGGAGGCGAGAGTTTCCCAAGCTCCTAACGCCGCGTAACCCTGGGAACGCACTGCGCAGCCTTCGCACCTACGGCACGACGCGCTTCCTTCCCAGCCTGCTTTCTGGTTTTTTAGGCCAAGCAGCTGTTTGAAGACATTTGCAAAGCCTAAAGCCTCCCGGCTGAAGCTGGAGGCGTGCCCTCCTTGCAAAGCTGCACCCCCCAAAGCCTTTTCATTGTACTGAACATCTATCAAAGTATACCATTACATATCATCAAAAACATTCAGGCGGCCAAAAACGCAGCGAGTCGACGAGGACAACCTTCCCTTTTCAGCACCCGTTAGACATTCTGGTACCGATGAGCTTATGGTGACAGGAAGCCCTGCCGTACCGGGAATATGATAACCTGCTCCGGGGAGCCGGGACGGGAGGGTGCCGGACGGCAGCGTTTGCATCCTGCCACCGCCGGAGAAAGCCAGCAGGAGACAGAGGCCGTCACAAAAGGCCTCTCCATGCGTCGGCTGGAGGGATAAATGCCGCTGCCGAGCCCCGTCTGGCCACGCAGCTGAGTGGGGAGAGCCGGGCGATATTGCGCCCTCGCAAATGGGTCTCTATGTCGATCCCCAAAGGAGCCGGCAATGGTAATTCAGCCTTAACACAGGTGTCAGAAACAGCAAGTTCGGAGCTGGAAGAACCTTCTCCCAGGAAGAGAAAAAGTACGTAGGAATGGGGGGACACGGTTTTCCTCTGCTGTGACCGAGCATGCCCCAGAGCCAGCTCGGTGCCGGCAGGAGGGGACGATGCTCGGGGATGCTGGCGCTGCCGAAGTGGGCTCACACGCACGTGCCTTGTGCATCCAAACTCCCTCGCTCCCGCTCATCCTTGGCGAAAGCCAGCGTTCAGGTCCTTCAACTCCTAAAGGTACTGATGGAAAAGCTGACCTCTTTCCTGGCAAAACAAGCATCGCTTGACCAAAACGCATTAATTCGTTGGGTATCTGGGTACCTATGTGCAGCATCTCCCCTCGGCGCCACTTTCCCCCGAGCCTGTCCTGTCGTTGCTCTCCATCCCGGAGAGTGCTGGATCCATCCCTGCCATTCCCAAGGAAGCCGCACGTTGCAGAACCATCCCTGCCTTCCCGAGGATGAGCGTTTCCCCAGGGCGACTGGAGGCATATTGCAGCGGTGTTTCTGGCCACCACCTCAGAAGGGAAGCTGTCATCTACTTGCTTACTCCTCGTCACTGCCCCAGATTCCCAGATTTCCCCTTCCCAGTTGGAATTTGGAACGAAACCAGCTGAAAAAATAATTTGCTTTTCTGTTGAAAACCTAGCCTATTTTTCCCATTGCTTTCTGAATGATAGTTAGACAAACGTGCTAGAAACTGCTCCGTCTTTAAACACTGAGCTTTGGCGAGGAGAGGAAACCCTCGCCCAGCATTTCTGGTCCACCGAGAGCCACACGCAGGGTCCTTTTGGCCAAAGATTCTCCACCGTGAGCGTTTGCCAGCTGGCAAGTGACGGTGGGCGCGTGCTTCTCCCTGCCAGGAGGGTTTTAGGGGACAGTGGACGACGTCTCTGGTCAGTGGCGTTACATCCTGCCCTCCACTCGCCTACAGGGCTGTGGCATCCCACCCCAAGGGAGACCGTCATCGTCACCACCGCCATCATCATCATCATCACCACCACCGTTGCCACCATCCTGCCCGGCACAGAGCAGCACCCACCCATCGCCCACCCGCTCCACTCGTGGATCTCTGCCGGCCAGGGTGGTACTGCTCCGGCATCCTCCGGCCCCGCAGAGATGCCGTGGAGCCCCGGTTCGCACCCCTGCTGATGGAACGACCCTTTTGGTGGC
>NW_009607113.1:0-2732 GCF_000690535.1 Cariama cristata | reverse complement strand
CTATGATTCTACACCAGAAGGGCAAGAGATGCTGGGAGATAGATTGCAGCCTGCTGTTTACTCCTAGCCAGCCCTGTCAATACCCTCCCCTCTACAGCAACAACATGTCCCTTATAGTAAATAAATACATAAATAAGCCCTTTGAAAAGCCCAGCAGCTGTGACGTGGGAGAGCTGAAGAGCACGTAGTGTGCCCGCTCACACATCCGCTCCCTCTCCGGAGGAGCCAGGTTCTCCTTTCTACACTACTAATCCCTGGCCTATTTTCAAACATTTGGGTGCATTTGGTAACTTAAGTCTCTTCCCTCCTGCTCTGCAGTACCCACTGCCTCGGCAGTGTCCTTAGGCAGGGGTCTCGCCTTCACCTGAACCACAGGGGAGGCCACAAGGTGTGGACCCAGCTCCACAGGTGAGTCTGGGGCAGGCACAGCCAGGCTCCACGTGCCCACGCTGACACCCCACAGCAATGCGATATGCACTGACAGGCAATGCCATGCATTAGGAATTGCTGAACAATTCAGGATATGAGGTGCTTCGGGAATGGCCAGTCCTCAAGAGATGCTCAAGTCGCGCTCCCAGGTGGGGATCTGCACCCAGACCCCGTCCCCTCTGCCAGCTCCCCTTGCACTTCCACACCTCCCCAGTGCCAGAGCAAGCAGCAGGTTGTATTTCAAGGCCTGGCTTCCCAGAAAGCAAAAGCTCTCCAGGAATGCTCCCAAGAGGCAAAGGACTGACATAACTGAGCAGCTCTCGATACTCTGCCTGTTTTGGAGGACAAAGCAAAGACGGCCCCTGATGTGGAAACTACAGCTGCCCGAATCACAAGCAGGACCTATGGCGAGAACAGTATTTTCTAACAACACAAAAGCTGCATTTGTGACGCTCAGCTTGACTAAGACTGTAAAAACAATAACAATCTATTTTGGCCAAAGTGGCTAAAAGCTGGGAATGTACCGCAAAGCTCCAGTTAGCTGACACCCGGGGAGTGGACAGTATCCCACATGTGCCTTATCCACCTTTGTGGCAGTGGCATAAGGTACAAACCAGCAGCACAGAAGGCAGCCTGCTCCGTTTGCAGTAAGAATTCGGTATTCTGTCACAATGATTTTCCTCAAATGAAGTCACCACTGTGTGTTTTATCAGATTTATTTAACCTGAGCCAACTCTCTGCTGGTGTAAAATCCTAAGTACCCTAAAATCAATTTAAGCAGCTACTGGCCCAACTTCAATGCTCTATTTTTTAATGCCTAGCATGTACCTACAAAATTATCTTTTTATTATAAAATATTATAACAAGCCAAAGGGTTCCTTTCCACAGCTTTTCTTTTTCAACCATGGAACAGGAAAGGTTTGTTGGTTTGGCTTTGGCGGTACAACAATATTTTCTCCTCCAGTGTTTCTATTTCAATTCCAGCTGCCCCCAGAACCATGCAGTTCCTGTTTCACACAGTTTTACCAATGTTGCCTTAAAGGAAAGAAATCAGTTCTTCACCACTCAGACTTGAACTGCCAGCCTGAGGTTTCCTTACACTGTAGCTGAGCATTGCAGTACCGAGGTCAACTGCACTCTGCAAACAGCCCAACGTCCCCTGTCCTTTCCACATCCACAGATTCTGGACACTGTGGTGGTTTTGCAATTAGCCACTTGCTCGTCTCTCAGCTTTGGCTACACACAGCCACATCACCTGAAGTATGAACATAGCTAGCCAGCAATTATTTGGACAACAAAGTCCTGGTCCACAACATGTGCTACTGAAATGCAAATAATTAATAATAATAAAAATACAGACAGCAACTGAAATGTGGACACTGGATTTCTTTGTGCCAGAGGCTCCTGCCCCAAAGCCGATGGGAGTTTGGCTGCTGTGGCCTGGTCTGCCCCCCAGTCAGGAACTGGCTGTCGGTGTGGGACACCTCCTCCCTCTGTGCCCTTGCTACCTGCTAACCAAGGCTATCCCTGGGCATTGCAAAATACAGCAAGTGACTGGCAAGATTAAAAACGCAGGAGATTTAACACCGGAGATACCGATTGCTACAATCAAGAGGTTAATTTCCACTTGCCCCTGACTGCTACATAATAATCATGGCCCAGACGGAGCTTAAGAGCATCTCTACCCCGCGCATATCTCCACCGACTCCACAGCACACCAGCCTCTCGCATTTCAGCCCTTGCCCAGCATGAAGCAACCAGCACCTGCCTGCCTGTCCCGGTCCTGGGCTGGGTCTCCCCCCGCTCGGACACCCTGTTAATGTTTATCCGAGGAGCAAATGTTTTGGCCGACCTGGGGCCTCACACACCACACCGTGCCATCACACCCCTCCTTTGCCCAAATGGACTCTCGCTCTCAAAGGACGTCGGGCACCTCTGCCAACCCCACCAAGGCAGCAGATGAGGGCACGGACGGGCGCAGGCATCAAAGCGGAGAGCGAGAGGCAGGAGAGAAGGGCTCTCAGGCACATTCCCTGCCTCTGCTGTGGTGTTGAGCTGGAAAGGCGACAACTGGAGCTGAGCCAGCACCCGTCACAGGGCTAGAGGAGGAGAGGGCTCTTACATCTGTTCCTTCTTCCCAGCACCCTTTCCAAGCAGGATCAGGACCGCTTTGGGAAAGCAAGAAGGGAACACTAGGAGTTTTCAGACCCCAGCCTTACAAAAGCCTGGTGGAGTTTTACCATGAGGGGTGTGAGAGCTCAAGGAGTTTGTTGCTGCCCCGCACCTCGCAGCAGCCGCAGCAG
>NW_009607112.1:1659-3129 GCF_000690535.1 Cariama cristata | reverse complement strand
CCCTTCCAACCCAAACCATTCTATGAGCCCAGTTTAACCATGTTGACCGCGGCTTTCCTCCTTGGCATCATGCTGAGCCCCTGAGCCACATCTGGGTGCTCCCACGTCGCCCTTGCAAAGGAGGTGGCTGGTGTCCTTGTTGCCCCATGCCCTTGGGTGAAGGTTGTCCTGTCCTGCCTGTGCTTCTGTGTTACCGTTTGCCATCCAGGGGCAAGCGAGGAGCACTGGGAACGCAGGAGCTCAGCACCTTGCTCTGCCTGCCTGTCCAGAGCAGCATTTTGGTCTGCTCGCAGGCAGGGGCCGTGCAGGCTCTGCCGTCCTTTAAATCTTCCTTGCTCCCGTGCCTGTGTGTCAACTACATGGCCAGCACGGATTAAAATCACAGACACGGGACTGCAAGGAACGAGTATTTTCTCAAAATTTGCTTTCACTGCCTGAGAGCAGCCTGAGCACCGGGATCTTCTCACCTCTCCAGGGTCTAGCCCACGGCACGGACCTGGGGCTGGATTTTGGGAGGTAGGGAGCAGCCGGCGATGCTCCTAACCCTGTTTCCCTTCACTTTCAGAGTCACACCTTCATCAAACGCTCCGAAGTGGAGGAGGTGGATTTTGCCGGCTGGCTGTGCAAAACGCTGCGGTTGAACCAGCCCAGCACACCCACCCGTGCTGCCATGTGAGGGCCGAGCCGACTGCCTGGTGTCAGTACATCTGCCTCTGTCACCATTTCCTCTCCTTCAGTAAATGACAGAGCTGCTCTCCTTCCTTCTCCCCGGCCCCTTCTCGCCTCGCGTCCCAGCGGCAAAGCACCGTCCCCTCGGAAGCGTCTTTATCGACCGGCCCCCACCCAGAGCGGGGTTGGCTTCTTTTGATGGTGGGGGTGTTCCAGGCCTCTGCTCCAGCTCTGGAGCTCCTGACACTTGGGAAATGTGGTGCTGCTTATGTTAATTTTTCTCTTTTTTTTGGTTGGTTTTTTTTTTTTTGAAACATGTTCACTTGGGTTAAAAAAAATAATCGTGTGTGTGCACGCTTGCATGTGTGTGAGAGATGGTGGCAAGGGATAGGGATGAGGGGCTGCACAGCAGACGCTTCACCTCCTCCCTGGTTTTCACGTGGGCTCCACGGCGGAGAAATCGGTGGGGTCAGGAATGGAGAAACCCTGTCTAGGGTGGCCCAAAATGGTGTCACCGTCCTGGCTGGGGATGAGGCGGGCACCCCGCTGATGCGGGCAGGAGGTCTGCGGGGTGGTTTATGGCTGAGCTGGAGAAGAGCGTAGCGGTGAGCTCCCTCCCAGCCCGTTTGTGGGCAGGGGAGAGATTTGTATTTTCTTTATTTTCTTTTTAAACGGTTGTTTTAAAGCCTGTTCTTGTCACGCACTGGATATTTAGTTGAAGGGTCTGGATCCGTTGAGCCTAAGCCCAGCTCTGGGCTCGCAGCAGGAGGGAATCGGGTGGGAGCTGTGGGGTGGGTAAGT
>NW_009607112.1:896-1182 GCF_000690535.1 Cariama cristata | reverse complement strand
CCCCCTAATCTGCCTCTCGCCTCTCCCACAAGTGGCCTTGGCCATCGTGGCTGTAGCAGAGCCCCAGGGCTCCCCGTCAGAGCCCCCCCAGAGCCCCCTGCTCCCCTCGGCCGGGAGGTGTGGGGTACCTCGGCTGGGCATTGCAGTGGGGGGATGAGACCCAAATTGTCCGGAGCCCACGGGGTTTTCCAAAGGCCACCTTGGCCTGACCGTGGCTCATGGTCCCTCCCTGGCACGTCCCCTCCTGCCCAGGAGGGACCCTGCAAAAACCCCCTGGGCCCCACGG
>NW_009607112.1:0-708 GCF_000690535.1 Cariama cristata | reverse complement strand
GCTCTGCAATCCTCAAGCCCACCATGAGGAGATGATTTTTTGGAAGCTTGGTGGGATTTTTTGTGCGTGTGCATGTTGTCCTTCTTTTGAGGCTGGAGGTTTTCTTGTGTTTTTTGCCCCGTTGGGCTGGCGGCTGACACCCCTTCTGCCTGCGCTCAGGTCCCACCGTGCCAGCCCCCCAAAAGCAAGCGTTGTGATTTGGTTAACCCCAAACCCCTCGTACCCTTTTCTTTCCCCTTCCTCAGCGAAGGACGGAGGTGCTGCTCGGGGCAAGCGCGGGGGGCAGCTGTGTCCCCCCCAAGGTGAACCTGGGGGACCGTAGTTGGGGGGGGGGGGTGTCTGTGCTTGCTGGCTCATCTCGTCCCTGGGCAGGGCACCCTCAGAGGTGCGGAGATGCTCGTTGTTACGGTTTTTCGTTCTTCAATTAAGTGTGAGGTGGGGAAGGGGAGAGTTTGTAAAGCTTTCGGGTGTTTTCAGTTGGTTTTGGTGCTGGGTTTTGGAGGAGGAGGAGGAGAAAGCGTATCGAGGTGTTGGTGCAATTTTTTTTTTTAAAACTCGATATTTTCATCATTTAAAAAAAAAAAAATAAATAAATGGCACTTTACATTTACAGGCCTTTTCCCTTCTTGCTTGTGCCCCAAGTGGGTTTAACCCCTGCAGAGCCGGGACCCCAGAGGGTCCTCTCTGGACAGGAGCGATGTCGCTGAC
>NW_009607111.1:395-728 GCF_000690535.1 Cariama cristata | reverse complement strand
GGAAATGGAGAGGGGGATTGCACCCTGAAATTGGGTGGGGCAGGGTGAAATCATGGAGATTGCACCCAAATTTGGCCGTTCTGGGGTGACGTCAAGGTTGCACCCCAGAATTGGTCTTTCTGGGATGACATCAAGGGATTGCACCCAAGATTGATCTCTCTGGGGTGACAACAGGGGACTTGCACCCCAAAATTGGTCGTTCTAGGATGTTGTCAAGGAAGTAGCACCCCAAAAATGATCTTTCTGGCGTGACATCAAGGGCATTGCCCCCAAAATTTGTCCACCCCTGGTGACACCCTGGGAATTGCTCCCCCTACCATCACCCCCCCCCCA
>NW_009607111.1:0-363 GCF_000690535.1 Cariama cristata | reverse complement strand
CCCCCCCACCCCAGGCGTGCGGTCCCACGGTGCCCCAAGCCTGCGGGGAGAACATCCACCTCAACGGCTTCTGCGTCCTCCTCGACGCCAACCTCCAGCAGCTCCAGCGCATCCCAGAAACCCAACCAGGTATGGGGGTCACCGGGGGCGGAGGGGGGGACATCCTGACCCGCTTGGCCGTGGGGACATCTCCATTGTGTGTCACCCCCAACCCCAAGAGTGTCCTAAGAGTTTCTCAGACGTGGTGCTCCTCATCGATGGCTCGGGCAGCATCAATTCCGAGGAATTCTTGACGATGAAGATCTTCATCGCCGAAGTGATGAAGCGCTTCAAGGGCACTGACACGCAGGTACCACCCACCCA
>NW_009607110.1:1917-2170 GCF_000690535.1 Cariama cristata | reverse complement strand
CCGCCCGATCCCGAGAGCCCCAGCCCATCGCCACGGCACGGCACAGGAGGGCTCTTTGCTGGAGCCCCCCCCCAGACCTGCCCCTTGACACAAAGATTTTGCAGCAACGAAAAAGCTCCTTTGGGGGGAAATAAATACATAAGGAAGGAAACGGCCCATTTCTCTCCCTCGCTCCGCTCCCTGCAGGACTCCCTGTCAAAACCAAGTCATTTTACTGCCATTAGCTCCGTGGGGCCCCACCCGCCGCCGGCCG
>NW_009607110.1:1003-1729 GCF_000690535.1 Cariama cristata | reverse complement strand
GGCCCGGTCTCCTTCGGCTGTGCAGGACCTGTTAGCTCCCAGTTCAGAGCCAGGGCACTCACTGGTTTTGCGCTAAGCCCACCCAGTTGCAGCTGGGCTTGTTAAACCAGGCAAAGGCTGAGCTGGTGACGCGGCCCAGGAGATGCAGGAATAAGTGGCCAAGATGCTGAGCCCAGCACTCACCTGCATGAGCCCATCCCCGGCTGCCAAGAAGCTGACTGCCTGTCAGCCCACCACCACCATAGCCCAGCCCCGGCCCCGGGAGGGCTCTGCCAGCTTCTGCCGTGCTGGCTGTTGCGAGCTCGAAGGCATCTTTTTGAAAATCAAGGCCGTTTCTTTCCCCACCTGCTATTCCTTCGGCAAGCGGGGCCAGCCAGCACGCAGTACAATATCCCAATTAGCGCACGCTCGCTTTTCCTCGCTTGCAAGTGATTACAGGGGACTTCTCTCTGGCTCCTGGTTTTTTTTTAATTGCAAAAGCTCCATGAAATACAGCAGAATTTAGACACGGAGGGAGGGGACACCAGGTTAAGTTCTCCCTCGACAGGCAAAATCTTAAGTATTCAGGTCAAGTACCCCAGCGTTCGCTCGGAGGAAAAGCAAGGCCATGGCTCAGCAGGCAGCGGTGAGCAGAGACCCCAGATTTTACCATCAAAACCCACCCAACGCGCTCCAAGACGCATCCCCCCCCCCCCCGCAATCCCCCAATCGCTGCACGAATCGCAC
>NW_009607110.1:681-991 GCF_000690535.1 Cariama cristata | reverse complement strand
GCCCAAGCCCATCGCCAAGGTGCCGGTTCGACCTCTCCACAACTGGGTCCTGCCAGCGCCCGGCTCAGAGCCCTGTGATGGGAAAAGCCAGGTATCATCACCCTCCTCACTGCCTTGAGCATCCCCCAAAGGATGCTGAAGTCCAAAGAAAAACGCTCCCACTGGGCACGGGTCAGACCCTGGGAATATTTATCACCCTACAGAGATCTATACACATCTCCTTAACTGCAGGCAAGCTCTCTCCTTCCCCCTCTGTCCCCACCGCCAAGCAGGCCAGGGCTAATCCCTGACTTTGAAGGACGGGATGGCA
>NW_009607110.1:0-446 GCF_000690535.1 Cariama cristata | reverse complement strand
GGCCTGACTGCCGGTCCCCAGCGGTGCCTGCGACACTGCTCGGTGTTTCTGGTCCCCACCACACCTACGCCCCGAGACCAGGGTCTGGGAGCACAAACCCCTGCCCGGGAAAGCCCCAGCAGGGGCAGAGACCCCTGTCCTGAGCTGGGATTTGGGCAGGGACATCCATAGCACAGGGGCACGGGGAACCGGACAAACCCACAGTTTTACGAAGCCCGAGAGGAAGAGATGGTGCCCGTAGTGGGCACAAAGCCGGGGAGGGCGGCGGGAGCGGGTGCGCGTATGTTATAATTAGGACCTGCCACATCTTCAAGCCGTTGCCTTTCTGGGAAGAGCTGGAAGGGGGTGGCTGAGCTGACAAATCCATCCTCCTCCTGCCTGATGCCAAAGTTGAGGCACGTGACACTCTTTTTTGGGGAGCCGGCAGGCTCCTCCGCAGGGCGACG
>NW_009607109.1:0-2315 GCF_000690535.1 Cariama cristata | reverse complement strand
TTCTAACCATAATGATTCTATGATTCTAATTAGTTCTTAAATTTAAGTGGAGGAAGCATGTGTCTGAACTGAAAAGTTTTAATTCAAATGATATGCTTAAGATAAAAAAGATGATCAAATAATTAAAGATTTTTCATAATGGACCACAGAAAGGGTAGAGAGATATATCAAGATTTAACATCTAGGAAGCATGTGGTAGTAAAAAGAAATATAAAAACTGTGGGATGATGAACGCTTACTGAAGGTCTAGAAATCTCACACCACCACTAGAAATCTTGAAGTTTCAAATTGTCAAATAAATCTTACTCTTACAATATGGCTTAAAGTTTGTCACCAATGCAGTTGTTTTTTAAACTGACATACATATGGGCAAGCTAGGCTATTTACTAATTTGCAGAACATATTTTATACAGACTCAGAAAACTTACAACCCTTGTAACTATCAAATTCATGGTTCTTCCTGACTCTAGTGAAAGGTAAGCTAGACCTAAAGTTTGTAAACATTTATGTTGGGACAACTCATTCATACTACAAAAATGATTATAGTAAACACATCAGCAAAATGTCAAGTTTGTTTTTCAGAGAGGCAAAAAATACTGCAAGTGACACTGCAATACATTTTTGCTCATATATTGCTTACTTGTAACTTCCCAATTTCCTTCAAATTATACAAATGAAGACTAGAAATTTACTTTGCTATTAAGATTGGAAGTCACTAAAAACATTGAGTGAATGACATATTTGTCATGTAATTACTGAGATATTAAGAGATGCTTTCATTATGCATCAAGTATTATTGCGTTTAGTTACAGTAACCTATGCTTAAAAACAAAAGAGAATGGTCTGGAAAATTGATAGTTGCAATATTTTTCCCCTTTCTATCTTTCTTCTTCCTCGACTCTCCAGAAATTCTAAAAATCAAGAGTGCTTAAAATCCAGAGGGGCTATTTTAGAAAAATCAACAGCATCTTGAAATATAAGTCCTCAATTTTTTGCATATTTGTCAAATAAATAGATATTTTATGACATCTTTATAGAATGCCATAAAGTAACAGTTCTCTCATTTTTCTGTCACAGATCAAACTTGGTTTTTTATTGCCCTGAACCATGTATTGTAGTATATCTGTCCAACTGGAAATACAGGCTTACAGTGTCAGCCAATGACAAACCATCAAGAATGTAGCTTAAAGTTCAACGACAATGGAAGATATTTGTCTTTGGAAGAATAGATTCCTATCAGGATTTACCTTGCCAGGTCTTCATTTATGAGCTGACTTTGATCATTAGTTTCACAATGTTTCCTACACCAGAAATAAAATCACAGCAGTCCAAAGGGCCCTCTAATCCTTCTATTCACACAAACCACCTAGGAGACTGCAAAAATATCTCCATCTTATGACATCTTCTTATGTATATTTTTTCTTCAAACTAGAATGTTTCACATTCAAATACTTCAACAATATTTTGTGTTTATGTAGCCCCATGACTCAAACAATTGGTCCCCAGTAAGTTACAAGCAAAACAGTATTTCACAAACAGTAAAGGTAAACAGACCTTCATTCTTCTCTAAATTACCTAATGCTAAGCACTGTTCTAACCCCAAGGGAGACAGGGATAAGAGAGTCACACAGGCCTAAAAACCTTCAGAGTCATGGTTAGTCCCTTGACTTAAAAGGGAGTATATACGTAGGTACATGAGTACATTTTACTGATAACATCCCAGTGTTGAAAAAGCTGTGTTTATTTAAGTTTTTCTATTCCAAAGTCAAAATTGTGAAACTAAAATAAAGTGTACTGACACCTACTACTAATCTGCATTGAAAAATGACACAAATACACTATTTTTGGCAGGAAACATAGGCTTAGACCCAAGACTGTTAACACGTATAACTCACTACCACAGGCCCAAAGCCAGTGCTGATTCATGGTTGGGACACACCAGAGAAAGCAGTTCATCACTGGTGAAGGGTATTAGTATCTTCCAGAAAAATGAATGCCACATACTGAATATTTAAAGCTGGGTTTGTAACACTGCTATATGTTTTCTCAAAATACAAATTACCATAATAAATAGGCAGAAAGACCATTATTAAACTACACCAAAACTACTGGTGTTACTATATGAAAAGCAGCACACCCAACCCTTACCTGCAACTCACAGAATTAAGAGAAAAAAACACTAAAAATCAAGCTTTTCACTTCTATAAAAATTCGATCATAAATCGTTTTGACACAAGGCCCACGATTCAAGCACCAGCATCCCCGCAGACCCGTTTCCCTGCACCACTACAGCGGCAACGCCACGTCCCCAGGCC
>NW_009607108.1:0-227 GCF_000690535.1 Cariama cristata | reverse complement strand
AGGAGTGGGGTCCCGGCCCCTTCCTGATGGCCACGTGGCTTTGTCACAAGTTTGCACGTTGGCCCTTGCGTTTCTTCCCTTGCCCCTGACGACAGGATTTGGCCCCTGCCACCTGTTTAGCGGGGCTGGAGGGCACAGAGGCATCATCCAGCCTCGCTGCCTCCGTGCTGGGCTCCTGCCGGGACGACTTCCCAAAGGCCAGGCAAGGGTCGGGGCTGGTCCCCCCA
>NW_009607107.1:4456-6137 GCF_000690535.1 Cariama cristata | reverse complement strand
AAGCCGTGCCAGCTCCCCGGGCATCGCTCCCCAGTGCCCGGCGAGTGGTGTGGGACAACCCATCCGGCACTCCCCCGGGTGCCAGCTCTCTGCTTGTGCCGCTCACCAGACCTCGGGCATCGTGTTTATCCCAGAGATGGGTAATCGGAGGAAAAACAAGTCACCGGAGGCCAGGGCTGACGTCGCAGCGGGGACAAGAAGTTGGCTGCAGCGGGGTTCAGCTCAGGGATGTGCTGGGGCAGTGGGGCAAGGAGGGACGGGAAAGTCATCGGTACCCAGAGCTCGTCCCCCACCCAGCTCCTTTTGGGGACACCTCCTTGTCCCTCTCAGCCTCCGGGGCCATCAGGTGGCCGGTGGCTGGCACAGCACGCTCTGCTCCCTGCTGAGTCACAGCTCTGCAGCGAAACGCTTCCAGCTCTGGTCAGAAACCCCTTTCCCTCGGGGGCTGTGAAGCATGGCCCTCCCATCCCGGCGTGGGCCAGCTCCGGTGGCCCGATGGCTCTGAGCCCCTGGGCTCGAACCGGTGGGAAGGGCAGCGTCAGGAGGTGGCTGGTGACTCCCAAATTCCACCCCGGACTTGCCAGAGCTGGGCCCTTCCCAGAGGCATGGGTAGCGGGTGCCCTGCACCTGCAGACCCTTGTGCCACCCTGGATGCCCACCCTGCCCAGAGGGGCTGGCACGAGCGGGTACCCTTCTCCCAGCACCTCCCCAGGGTGCCACTCCAGCGGGTGCGTGTGTGCCGGTCTCGGGGACACCACGTGTTTGCAAGCACGGTGAGCACTCCGCAGCATCACCCCGTCCCCAGGGACACCGCAGGGACCCTGTGCTGGCTTTGGGCAGCTGGGGCCGAGCACCAAGAGAGCAGCTGCCCTGCCCGGATCCTCGCTTGGATGCTGGGAAGAGGAGCAGCCTGAGCAGCCCTGGGGCTCGGGGCATTTCCCAGGTGTCATCCTGCATTGCAGCCCATGTCCTGGTTGGGTTGGAGCAGAGATGGGTGGGCAGCACCCTACGCCTGGGAGCACAGCCTGCCCCATCACCCTGGCACTCCCCAGGGACCCCTTGGTGGCAGGGAGAGGGGGTGGGCAGCAGGGTAGGGGCACTCAGGGCCAGATGGCTCTGCAGGGGATTCTCCCACCCTCCCAGGGCATTGACCCACACAGTGCTATCTAGTACACTTTGCTCACTCCACCACCGTTCCCGGCTTTCCTGGGAGCTGCTGTTTGCTTTTCTCTGAATTATGACTCCAGCTTGTGCCTTTGATCTGGGCTGTGTCGGCCACAAGTTGCCAGCCCCTCTCCTGCCTTTGAAGTGCAGTCGCCTTCCCGGCCTCGGATGCTGCTTTTGCAACCTCGAGTGCAACCCTGGCCCGGTGGGGTGAGACACCCAGAGCAAGAGCATCCCCGGGGTGTCCAAGGTGTTCAGCATCCCTTCTCCTCCCTGGGACCTTGTGATGGGCCAGCACAGCTCACGGCTCAAAGGCCAGGTGAGGAGGCATTGAGAGGTGTGTTTGCCCAGTGACAAGCAATCCTGGGGATGCTGGCAGGGTGTTGGGACCAGAACATCGCTCCCTCCTGTGGCAGTGGGCAGGGACACAGGACAATCTGCACAGAAGCTAGCCAAAAAGCAGACGCTGATGCCATATGTGTCCTACAGCTAAGGGGCGTTTCATGCCCACGGCTCC
>NW_009607107.1:4021-4340 GCF_000690535.1 Cariama cristata | reverse complement strand
GCCTGCCCTTTCTGCCACTGGGAAGCTGGAGCGAGGCTTTGGACTCTGGCCTTGAGTGGGTCTGAGCGTCCCCATCCCCTCCCCGCTCCCCTGGCCCACAGAGGATCCAGCCTTATCTGTTACACTTTGTTCTCCTGATGTCTGGGTGTGGAGCAGAGCAGAGATTAGTGCGCAGACCTTTGACACACACACACATACACTGCCACGCAACCAGCCACGCGTGCACCCAGAGCCATGCTCACCTACACACACACCTGCGCCTACAGCCGCTGTGCATGCAAGCATACTCACACTCACCTGCAAATGTGCACCCATACCG
>NW_009607107.1:3654-3958 GCF_000690535.1 Cariama cristata | reverse complement strand
CTCTCTGCTGCGTTCGGTTCCCAGTGGAGCGTGGCACTTGCCCAGCCTGCCAGGGGGAGAGCCAAGGTCCCCCATGCACATCGGCATGGCCCGGAGGGCAAGGGTGGCATCCCGCAGCCCTGGCAGGGGGTGCGGGCAGGAGGAGGGGGGCTTCCCTGCGTCAAGCCTGGATGGAGAAAAAATGTGTGCAGGGAGGTGGGAGCTGCTCTGGCAGACTGGGAGCAAACCTGGGCATCCCTTGTGTCACTGTCACATCGCCCTCGCTCGCCATGGGGCCACCAGGGGTGGTTTGTGCTGCCTGCAT
>NW_009607107.1:483-3558 GCF_000690535.1 Cariama cristata | reverse complement strand
GCTGCCCCAGCGGGGGGAAGCCACAGCCCTTCCCGTGCGATCTTATCTTCAGTGTTTCATGAATGACTTGCAAGCCTCCACAGTCTGCCTCTCAATGGGAAAGCAGCCCACTGGCTGGAGCAGGTGTGCAGGGAGATGTGTGTGTGTGTGTGTGCATGGCTGGGGAGCCACCACAACCTGCCCAGAGGCAGAGGTGGCTGGCCCCGCAAGCTGTGCCGCAGTCCCAAGGGTGAAGCAGACGGAGCCCAATGGTCAGAAGGATGTATGGCCCCTTCTCTGCCCCACTGCGGCACTGTGGCAGGGTGCCCCGGCAGGAACCGGCTCCTGGCAGGTGATTTCCTGGCAGGGTGATGGTGCCTCTGCTCTCTCCTGCAGACCCTGCCCCAGATCTGCGGCGCGGGAGAAGGGCAGGAGTTTGCCTCCGCTCTGCGGGAGCTCTACGTGGCGGTGACGCAGCAGGAGGCCAAGCAGGCTCGGAAACGGCAGCGCTCAGGTGAGAAGCTCCTTGGCTCTGGGATGGGGAGCACGTGAAGCACCCAGCCCCCCTGCAGCTGAGCCCCCATCCTGTGGGAAGGGGAGTGGGGCCCTGAGTGTGGCTCACCCCTTGCAACAGCCTCCCCATTTGCTTTCCTCCCATGGGCTTGAGCTCCTCCACCCAGGCACCGTTCCTGGTGTGGGTTTGGGCAATGCCCCGTGCTCCCTCATCTCAATCTCAAATTGCATCTCCTTCTGCTGGTACCAGAGGATGCCGAGGGCCCGGCACCCGCTGCCGAAACCACAGGGCACCCCCATCCACCGCCTCCATCCCAGGAGGATGAAACAGCATCTTCCAGCGAAGGAACCACGGTAAGTGCAGCTCTAGAAACAGCCTCTCCGTAGCAACGGTAGGATGGGGTCCACACTTCCCTTCCCTCCTTGCATCCCAGCCCCGTGCCCCTCCAGGATGGGCTGGGGGTCTCAGCTTTGTTCCTAGCCCATCCTACCCCATGCACTGTGGCTGGGCAGCATGTAGTTGCACACGTGTGTGTGGTTTGCACTCCCCCACGGGGATGATGGGAGTGCCACTGCTTGCACACGTGCACCCATCCTGCCTGACACCCCAGGGGGGACTGACACTGCCTCCCCTTTGCTTCCAGCCGGCCTCCTCCCCAGCTCAGAAGCCGCGGCTGCCTGCAGCCAAGACCAAACCAAAGAAGGCGAAGGGGCTCTTCAGCTGAAAGGTCGCTGCCACCCACCTCGAAGGTCTCTGCTCCCGCCAGCATCCAAGAGAGGCATTGCGGAGCACCCATACATCCTCTGCCTTCTCTCCTGCATCTCCTGGTGTACGCTGCCCAGGTCATGGTCCCCTCTGCAGGTGTCTCCAGCTGGGGAGATGGGCTATGTCCTTTCTTCAATGATGTCTCAGGAATCTCTTTTCTATCTGTTCCCTGGTGCAGAGCTTGCCCAGGTTGCCTTGTGATGGAGCCAGTGCTGGACTGGGAGGAGTGGGAAGGATGCTGCCAGGTGGATGTGGGGCAGCCAGGGCTCTGGCCGGGCTGTGGCGTTTGGCTGGTCTTGTGTGGGTTTGCAATAAAAGGTTGTGTCTGGGTGAGATTTCCTCTCCTCCTGCTCTGTCCCCTCTGGGCTCGCAGTGTCCAGGCAGGGATGCAGCCCCTGGTGCTGCTGGGTCCCCCTCAGGCCAGTCCTGCTGTCCCAGGGGCTTGCAGCGGCTCTGGGCGATGAGGAGATGGCAGCAGCTCATTGCTGTGGGGCAGGACGGCAGCTCCCAGCCCGTGCTGTGCCTCACCGTGAGCAGCAGTATGTGAGGTGGGGTGTGCATGAAAGAACCCCCAGATCCTGGGGGCACAGCATGCTGGGGGGGCTGGAGCCCACATTCTCCTTGTCCCATGCCGGGGTCACAGCATGTGCTGGTGAAGCCCTTCCAGCATAGGTTGGCAAAGGCAGCTGGGCTGAGCTGAGGAGCACCCTCCGTTTGCAGGCAGCTCCCCCAGGGTTACTGGGCAGATGATATGGAGTTAATCCATGTTCTGGCCTCCAAGGAACAGGGGATGACCAAGTCACTAACACACTGAAAGCTCTCAGGCCTGGGAGCAGCCTTCCAGCAGGTTAGAGATGCTCCCTGGACACAGAGCACCACCTCTGCCCCTCCACACTCCATCCATCCATCCATCTCTCCACCCATTAACCCCTCCAGCCCTTGTGTCCACATGCTTCCTTTGGGGCTGGGACCCCACTCCTGTGCCTGAGCTGGGTCTTAAAACAGCGGGCAGAGAGCCACGCAGCGCTGCACAGGCAAGCTGGAGCCCGCAGTGCTGCTGTCCTGGGGCAGGGACCCGTGCCCCCGGCTGCCCTGCTCCCTGGGGCTGGGTTGACCACAGTCACGCTGCCCGCTCTCCTGAGCGGCAAGGGGGAAACAAAAACATCCGGAGCAGCCCCTCTGTCTGTGGAAGGGGAATGAAAGGGCCTTTGCTAGGCCACGGCCGGCCAGTCCCAGGGCGAGAACAGCCAGTTGCTTTTTATATTTCCTCTCGGAGGGAGCAGCATGCGGAGCAGGGTGGGCGGTGAGAAGGGGAAGCCATGGGATGGAGAGCTTGTGCTGACAGCTGTAGATACATATCCTACCTTCTCCCGTCTGCCAGCATCTTACCCTGGTAGCTTTGGGTCTGCCTGCTGGGCACCTGACCCCAGGGAGGGTCCTTTGGGGGGGTAGAACTGGGGCAGCAGGAGTTTAACAGCTCTGTTTCATGTGTCTTCTGTCACAAGGTTGTCCCCTGGTGCAACCCTTGCTCCATCCATGTGGGCTCCATCTCCTGCCCTGGGAACTGCTCTGTTCCAAGCAAGGTCCTTCAGCTCCCTGCTGGCACTGGGGGTTTGTGCTACTCCTCCATGCACACCATCATGTGCAGGAGGAGGGTTTGTCACCTCAGCAAGGGCATCTGGTTTGTCTGTCCCCTTTGGGGTTGAGGGGACATCACATGGGGGGGAGGCACATTCCCATCCCGGTTGTACCAGTGGCTTGTGGACTCTACAGGGGAGCAGGTGGTGCAAACCAGCACCTGCACCCCGGGTTCGTCC
>NW_009607107.1:0-466 GCF_000690535.1 Cariama cristata | reverse complement strand
GTCTCTGCTCCTGCCCGGAGTGCTCAACTCAGGGGAGCCAGTCCCAGGGATGCTGCAGGGGTGTCGCTCAAGTGCCCTGTCCCACTGCAGAGTAAGTCCGTCCAGGGAGCCCTGTGGCCCTGTGCCCAAGGGATGGGTGAGCACCCCGGCGGGCATGGGCTGGGGGTAAAGACCTGCTGCAGGGACAGATCCTGCTCCACTCACCCTGCTCCCAAGGCAAGGGAAGGTGAGGCTGCAGGAGCATGGATGGGGAGTAAATAGAGAGTGAAGACATCAGTGGGAAAAAGAGCTCTGCCAATGCCCCCCAGGCCACCGCAGGGACCCCAGCCCCCAAGACTCCAGTGTGGGGCCACCGGTGCCTGCCTGGCCCAGGTTGCCGCCAGCTCCAGGGAGTGTCACCACTCATTGTCCCATCCTGTCCCGCTGGGGTCTCCTTCCCTGTCCCCACCCCCTCCTCCCTGGAGCC
>NW_009607106.1:0-41375 GCF_000690535.1 Cariama cristata | reverse complement strand
GGTTAACAGAGAGCATCTGCCACCGGCTTAAAGCGCTGGTCCAGCTGTAAATGGTGACAGACTTTAAAGTTATTTCTCTAACCAAAAACATTTTGTAAGCTTTACAGCGTTTTAGAGAAACATGCATACTTAAATTTCAGAAGCAAAGCAGCATTTCAGAAACTCAAAGAGGTAAAACAAAACTATTCCTCCTCCTTCTACCAAGAAAATACTTCAACACCAAATATTGAAGGGATCTGCTATACAAGATTCAAACAGATTTTTTTTGAGTTTAAAAAAGCACAATATAACATTAATTCAATTACAACGTCAAGAAGTTTAAAAAGAAAACAAAATCCACTCAAATTTTTGTAGTTGTCACCAAAAAAGATTTACGTATTCTTTCAGCACTACAGTTTTCAGATAAAATGATGGGAAGCAGATTATTTCACTTGTAAAAAGCTCAGCCATTTTAACAACTGATATCACTGTCTTCATGGGTTGCAGGAATTAACAAATTTAAAACAAACAAGAATATTTCTGAAACCCAATTGTATCCCTCATTAAAATCCGTTCAGATTCTTGCCATGACAGTTCACTCTGTAAGCACCACAAAGTACAGAAGGTAAAACATATAAATGCCTAGAATAAAAAAATTCTAAGAAATGCAGGAAAAATAGACTGCCTTCTGTATTTTCAAGCTTTATAATAATAATAGTAATTAAAAAATTGTCTTGTCCCTTTAAATATGCATGTCCCACCATATCTTACCGCCTGATTTCCGCATCACTAAATCCTTTAATATTTTCTCGAGGAATAGTTCGTGGTCTTCCACGTTTTTTCGGCCGTTTTCTTTCTGAGATGGAGTCACTATCAGATCCAGAGTATCTTCTGCTCCTACTGCGTCTCCCTTCACTTCCATTAAAGCTGACCTGGAATTTCAGAATAAGCAGTTCAAAGCTACATGATTAACACACACAAGCAAAAGTTTTACCTAACCTCTTAAAAAGCTGTGTTCAGAAAAGAAAAAAAAAACAAGACCCAAAAACAATCCCAAACAAACTAAACCAAACCAACAGCAACATAGAAGTACAAGTCAGCCAGAACCAAGAGACACCTGTTTTGCACAATTTCTCATCCTTGGGAGCATGTATATTTCTTCAAGTTCTTTTTGTCTTTCCTCCTCTTCTATTCTTCGCCGCTGGACTTCCGGAATGATTTCTTCCCAATTTCTTGAATTTCTTTCTGGTTCCAACTCAATATCATCTTCATCCATATTGGAAAAGTTGGCCACCTTACATATCAGAATATATGTATTTTCATCAAATCAATACATGACTTATTTGAAAAAGACTCAGCAACTAATATTTTAGGAAAAGAAAGTTCTAGATGGAATATTTTATGCATTTATAGATTTTATGCATTTATATATGCTATTGTATTATAATATATATAAGATTAATACATACAAAATGCTTCATGGAGTACTGTCACTAACGAAAGTATTTTTATTCAGTTATGAAACAGATACAGACTCCATGCAACATAAGCTAAGATGAGAAATTTTTTCTTCTTTTAAAAGTTGACTAATACAGATGCATAATGAAACACTTCCAACAGCTGTATGATTGTTGTTTAACTTTCTTCAAAATAGGGCTAACAACTTTCGAATGCCTGAGTTAATGTGAAATTGTAATAATATAAAACTAACCAAACATTAATACACTGTAGAAATCAAAGCATGTTGCAAATGAACGATCAGCAGAAGAGTTATTTAATAATCTGCTGATCTAAACAAATACATCATGCTCCGCATCTTTTTTGCACCCAGAGTATAGTATGTTTAACTGATAACACTTAAAATACCTGGCATTCAAGTTTACTTCAGGGTTAAAATCTATTTCAAGAAGTCATTGACTAAGAAATGCGAACTTTATATTTTGCGTTCAAAGATACCACAGCTGCTTAACAAAGGCAGTAAATAAAACACAAAACTACCTAGAATTCTAATCATTAACACATTCATAAATGTCTTATTTTATTAGCAAAATACATTGTGTATTTTTAAATGTTTATACTGATGGTAGGTATCCTGTAGACGTGAAAAGGCATTCTATTAGAAAGAGATAGAGAGTTGACTTACTGATGCATCAATTTCATAAGAATGAAGAGGCAAATAGGTACACAAAAGAAAAATAGGACCATTTATAAAGGAAAGTATAATTATGGCAGGACAGAGGGAAAAGAGTAATACCTTGAACTGTGAAAGCAACTCATCTCCTACAGTTAATGGGCCTGGCTCATTTTCCCGAGTTTCAGCCCTCTTCAAGATTTCATCTATATCCATTTCCTAAAAAAGAAGGTTCTCTTTAGAATTAAGTAATTCATTTTTTTTCGGTTGTTTTATCTATCTAGTCCAGAAACACTACTTACCTGGGGTTCCTGTTCTTCTCCTTCAGGTTCTTTAAAAAGTTCCTCGGCACCAAACTTCAAAATTGCTGATAACTCCTCCTTATTAAAAGGTGTTGAGCTGAAATAAAGGATGTTTACAGACAAAACATTTTATTGTAGCAACTTGAAAAAGTTCTCTAGAATCATGAGCCAATTAAACTTTTTACCATTAAATAAAAACTGTATATATTTTTAATACATGTATTTAATATGCAAATAAAAATCTAGAAAGACAAGATGCTTTGCATCTTTACTTACTTAACCTTATTTTGCCTTTCATTAACCAAGTGAAATTTTTATTTACATTTTTATTTACTTGTCAAATATACCTAAGGGCAAATTGGTATGGAAAAAAATACAAATATACCTTGAAGGAGTAGAGCCTGTATGTAGTACGGTTTTCCCTGTAGTGTCCATTCTCTGAATTACTAAATGATCTAACACCATCTTTTTCTTGGCTCTTTCAAGAATATCTTCTTCTACTGATCCTTTTGTGACTAGTCGATAAATATTGACCTATGTATATTTTAAAAAACAGTAAGCAACAATAAGGAGAAATCTCAGTCTTCGCTATATGTTTTCTGAATTTATTGACTGGTGTCAAATATGAAATAGTAGTTCAATCGTGTTACCACAATCTTTACATAAGTGTTTTAAAAAAAACAGAGAAATAAAGTCTTAGCCCTGTCTTTTTTAAACTTCAGTGATTTGGCACAAGCATTGCCACAGGCAAAAAAGTAAATGCTAGAAGAATCATAGAATCAATTTGGTTGGAGGAGATCTCTGGGATCATCGAGTCCAACTTTTGCCCTAACACCACCATGTCAGCTAGACCATGGCACTAAGTGCCATGTCCAGTCTTTTCTTAAAGACCTCCAGGGATGGTGACTCCACCACCTCTCTGGACAGCCCATTCCAATGCCTAACGACCCTTTCTGTGAAGAAACACCTCCTCATTTCTAGCCTGAACTTCCCCTGTGCAGTTTCAGACTATGCCCTCTTGTCCTGTCACTAGTTGCCTGGGAGAAGAGGCCGATCCCAACTTTGCTATAACCTCCTTTCACGTAGTTGTACACATCGATCAGGTCTCCCCTCAGCCTCCTCTTCTCCAGACTAAAGAACCCCAGTTCCCTCAGCTGCTCCTCATAAGACTTACCCTCCAGACCCTTCACTAGCTTCGCTGCCCTTCTCTGGACTCGCTCCAGCACCTCAATGTCTTTCTTGAAGCGTGGGGCCCAGAACTGGACACAATATTTGAGGTGCAACCTCAGCAGTGCCGAGTACAGGGGGATGATCACTTCCCTAGTCTTGCTGGCCACACTATGCCTGATACAGGCCAGGATGCCATTGGCTTTCTTGAGTACCTGGGCACACTGCTGGCTCATCTTCAGCTGGCTGTCAACCAGCACCCCCAGGTCTTTTTCCACCTGACCACTCTCTAACCACTCTTCCCCCAGCCTGTAACGCTGCATGGGATTTTTGTGGATGTGTAAAAAGAAATGTCGTATTTCCAATTATTAGCATATGTCTTCTGCAAGAAAGAAATCTGAAGAGAACTAAGAAATATTTAAGCAAGGGGGATGTGCCAGACGCAGTAGTTATCTTCTAGAATGACATGATACCAATGAATGTGGGACAGACAAGGTCGCAACTCTTCTCGCTCTCACATCCATATACCACAACTGCCATATTAACTCTCCGTATAGGAACATTTCAAAAAAAGGAAGTTAAATGAGCATTACTAATATTTTTGGACATAAGCTGCAAGTATTAGTTATTCTCAATAATACATGAAAACTGAGCAGTGCAGAGATTGAACAGCTACTGTACAGAACCCTCCTTTAGGTTTGGAGTTTACAGCTGAATGTGTGTACCTGTTTCTTCTGTCCAATCCTATGTGCTCTAGCCTGTGCTTGCAGATCGTTTTGTGGATTCCAGTCAGAATCAAATATAACTACAGTGTCAGCAGATGCCAAGTTGATACCTAATCCTCCAGCTCTAGTAGACAACAAAAAGCAGAAGTCCTGAAATCATAAAATAAGAAATTGTTTTATATGCAATAGTTGTAATACTCTTAGGAACCAATATGACACTTGTTTATGCAGTCTGTGGCGCAGGCTTCAAAATCATATATTACCTGTTCTGTAACGGTTCTACAGTTAAAGTTTCTTTAAGTATAAAACAAACATTGATATCGATTTCCTTCATAATTAGTTACTGACTTCTCAACAGTTTAAAGGAAGTAGCATCCTAGAAGATAATCACCAACCAAAAATTCCCAATCAAACAAAAGACCAGTCAAAAACCACAAAAACCCTACAGTTAAAGCCTTGTATGCTACAGAGTCCCTCTCCCACACCCCCTGCCCCAAGCCCTGGAAGACTAAGCAGCCATGCCAGAGCAGGGAAGATGCTTGAGCCCACAAGTAACTTGTTAAAAGATAGGAAGCAAAAGTCTTCTGCCAGGTTCAATGCTGTTCAACATATTCACAAACAGTATGAAAATGAGATAAGCAACAAGGTGAAAAAGCCTGCAGATGATACAGAACTATTCATTCAGGGACAACTACGAAGTACTGCAGAAAGATCTTGAGACATGCAATACAAGAATATATGAAATCCAAGATAAAGCAGAACAGGTTAAAAAAAAAAATATCCCAATTTTCAGTACAATTATAGGAAATAGCAAACCATTACACTTAGGAATGAGTCCTGAGAATTGTGCTAGAAATTTCCATGTCGCCCTTAGCTCAGTAATGGCAAAAAACCATACAGAATGTTCTGAATTTTTAGGAAAGAAACAAAATATAAAACCGAGAACATAATTTTGTGGCTGCAGAAAATGCATAGTTTGCCTCCATTTTTAAAATGCATAAAGTTTAAATGCCTCTTCATCTCAGAAAATGTATAGTGTGACTGCAAAGATTTCAGAAAAAGGCAAGAACATCTACGCTAGAAATTTGAAACAGAATTAAATTCTGTATTTAACAAATATCTGAAGTTTGTCTTACGGAGTTAAGCCCTTCTCCCTCCACCTTAGCAGAAACAAGGCCAGCAGCAACTGCCAAATGCTATCCTTCAATTACTGACTTAAAAAAAAACCCACACACAAAACCCACCAAAATAATCTCCCCTCCCCCAAATCTGCTGGTGTAGATCAAAAGATTTAAGCTGATCAAAGGTATGGAATGGCTTGCATATTAGGAATGCTAAATAAGCTACAAATCTTCCAACTTGGAAAAGAAAGAATCTGTAACAGACACCTACATATTCATCACAGTTTGCTCACAAAGAATGGCTAGAAATCAGTTCTTCACTATTTCTTCCAGGGCAACTAAGTAGGTGGCAACAAATGAAGATAACAGAAGCCAGATTTGAAACAATTAAAAATGGTTGTTCACACAAGCATATACAAAAGTTAGTTCTGCCCACTGCCAAAGGATGTTTTTCATGCTAACTGCTTGTGTAAGTTCAATGCTTTTGTAAACATTGTTGGGTTAAGCTCTATACAGCAACAAAGCTGAAGTTAGATTTCTGCAGCATTTATATAGTAATTAAAATTACTTCGATAAAGAGCTTTAGAAAAAAAAAGTAAAGCTACACAACTGATTAAATACCATTTTCATAAGTTACGTGCTTGCTACTTAACCTCTTCTTAGAGAAAAAGAATTAGCAGATGCAAACCTTATAGTCCAGGTAATATCAATAAGGTTGAAAATTCATTGTTATATTCCTCACTTTTTCAGTCTTCATTTTTGATGCATTTTGTTTAAATATTTCTTGGGGGGAAAAAAACCAAACAAACAAAACATTCCTTAGGAAAAAAATAGCATACCTCTGATCCTTCTGCATTAAAATGATCCAGTGCTTGTTTCCTCAATTCCCCTTTTATTGATCCATCAAGTCTCTAAAGAGATTGAATACTACAGTTAAAAAGTAATTTTTATATTATATTCAAAATCAGAGCAACCTGAATTCTCAACTGCCAAAACTGCCATGTGAAGGAAAAACAAAAAAAAATAGGCAGCACTTCACAACTTTCTAATTCAGCAGTTTCACTTCAAAATACTATTTAGCATATAGCAATTGCCAGTATTTCTAGAAAAAGAACATGTTTGCTTACGTCTTCTCTTAAGTGAAGTGGTAAAGATCACATTATCACAAAACAGTTGAGGTTGGAAGGGACCTCTGGAGATTATCCTGTCTACTCCCCTACTCAGGCAAGGACAGCTAATGCAGGTTGCCCAAGGTCATGTCCAGGCGACCTTTGAATGTCACAGAGGATAGAGATTCCATAACCTCTGGACAACTTGTTCCAGCGCTCTGTCACCCTCAGGGTGAAGAAAAGATTTTTCTTATACTCAAGATCAAAGCTTCTTGGCTACTACCGTCAAGATTCTTACCTGAAAGGGAAACTGACGATACTTCAGATATTCTGCTAGGATGTCCAGCATCCTCACCATCTGTGAGAAAATCAGAACTCTGTTGCCACGTTCTCGCAGACGAATCAGTAGCTTGTCAAGAAGGATTAGTTTCCCGCTGCTCCGTATTAAATGCTACAAAACCCAAGAAATACATATTACTAAGTAAGTTCATCTCAAACTAATACACACTGCAATTGGCTAAGGCATTTGAGGTTTGCTCTTCTTTCTATTGCTGTGGGAAGAAAAAAAAGGTAAATTTTGACATTCCATAAGAATTTTGTAGTTTAAAGCATACATACTATATATAGACCCCTAGAACTACAAAAAAAACAACCCCCCACACCAATTTCATGTGAACATAAGACATCACTGTTATATAAATTTACCAGTATGCAGCATTAACTGAACACAAAAGTTTACTTTAATTTTAGTTTAGTTGATTCTAACTGAAATCAATAGGATTACTAACTCACACATTTTAAAAGGAAATGCATTGTTCAGTTCCCTCTTCTAAAGTCACATGTTAACATCTCATCAAAACATGAAGTGAATATATGGGCTTAAAAGTTTAAAGAGTTGTGACGTAGGCCCAAGTTCTTTTCTCCGAAGTGAAAAATAAAGTTTAGTAACCAATAAAATAGAAGATAGAGGGAAAAAAAAAATCTTAGTACTACCTCCTCTTCACTTCCCATCTTATGAAAAAAAATATATGTACTGTTACTTAACCCTCGAAGTACTTTTAAACAAAGCCTAAAAATCAAGTTTCTCAGGCAAGATAAAATCAGAGGAATCTTGTTTGTGGTGCCTAACACTGTAACACACCTAAAGCCTGGTAAGCCTTTTCAGCTCCACTGGGAATAACTAGAACATAAACTCAAGCAAATATGAAATTTAATGTTGAAAATGTCAGGTCTCTTTAGGTGAAGATGCTTGGGACAGAATTTTGGGGAATGCTAAATTTTTAGTTAGGTGCTTTTATTCTTTATGCCACAAAGGAGAAGGATATTAATCACTGCACAAACTAGTGGCTTTGGGAAGGTATTTAAATTACCATCTTGAAAGCTTGCAGAAAAAAAATCATCTTCACAAACATTTATGTTGGCATAAACTGCATCAACAACAACAGCCTTCTTGTCTGTTGCTACACTTCTCAACAGTTTTGGTACAAATTTAGTTAACATCCAAAAAACCCCCAAACAACAGACTATCTTTGATAGGGATGATAATTGTTTTCACCTTTTAAAACAACAATAAAAAAATCAGACTGAGCTTTGGATGCTTGTTACTTTCATCTCCTTTCACTTCGGTTGTTCGCAGGCATACAGAGAACAGTATTTGATTATAAAAAAGCTTAAAAGCATTCTGCAGATCACTTTCTGCTATCACATAGATTGCTGGTGTATCATTGCTAGCAGTCACATGCATTTCCCCTCAAACTACATTTACCTGCTTAGCTGCTTTATTTTACTTAAACTTGAGACCTATTTTAAACCTATTTTGCATGAAAATACACAGCCTGTTTCAAACTATTTCCTTCTTACTTTGATTCTAATGAAAATCAGGGATATTCTATTCAGTCAATTCTCTGTCAATTATTCAGTTCCAATTAAGAAACAAAAATTGATTCACTTACCTGTAAAACCCGGGATGCACATTTTCCAGAGAATCTGTTTTTTCTTAATATACTTCAATAAGAATTAATACACTGCCAGAGCACTATAAAATTGTGTGAATATTACACAAGTAAAATGGAACTTTTTTTTTTAAATTAAAAAGTGACATTACCTGTAAGGCCTCCTGTTTATTATAGAATTCATTATCATCTGGTGGTTTAATGAGGTAGCAATGGTTACAACACTTCTTGAGTTCCATCATGATGTTCAAAAATCCGGAGGTACTGCCTTTCGAACCTTTACTGAGGGCTTTATAATTCCTGGTTAAAATCCACCTACGATATAAAATGTACTATATAAGTAATTTCTAACCATACATGGAAGTAAGATAGATGTAAGCTCTTAAAATATGAACCAGCTAAAGAAAAAAGCAGCTCCCAAAAGAAGGTACAAACATGCCAAATAAAACAGGCTATACGAATAGATATTAGACCAGTGTAATTCTTGAGTCCTTGCTTCATAGAATTTTACTGCTGTGAAACTCTAGAAGCCTCAAGTTCAAATTGCATTATAAAAACCATTACATTTCAGTAAATTACATGTAGATGTATCAGTAAAACAGCACAATTTTTAAAGTGTTGTTACTTACTTGTAATATTGTTTCTGCAACGCACTCATTTCCATCCTCAGAATTTGCTCAACTTTAGCAGGTAAAGACTTTTCTACATCTTTTTTAACTCTTCTGAGTAGAAATGGTTCAAGTTCTTTGTGAAGACTTGCATAACCATACTCTCTCCCTTTACCATGCTCCTCTTCAAAATCTTCCCAGGAGGAAAACCTTCAACACAATAAAGAATGAGGGCAAAATATTGACATACTATGAATGACCTGAAGAAGCAAAATTCAAGAAGAAAAATAACACAAGTACAGAATGTGTATACATATACAAGAGCACACACACATTTGGATTTCTTTCCCTTTTTCTGTTTAATTTATCTAATTTCTGAATTTTCATTTCACAAGAAATTCCAAATACTTTGCCTTTAAATAGAAGAACGGAATTTTCCAAAAACACTTACAGAATGAAAACTACTGAATTTTAACTTCCTCAGTGGAAACCCAACATTTTTCTTCTTCTGCTAGAATACTCACCTAGGTGGTTGCAGAAATTCCACTATTATATTTATCAAGAGCAGCATAAATTACCAGCTGCATGACTGGATGGTGTGCAAGAGAATAGACTACTTAATGTACGTTTTGCAGCTTCTATGGTCTAGCAGAAACATAACTATCCTCCGTGCTAAGAGACTAGGAGAACAGACTTTATGATCAAATGAAGAATGGGCACTAGACCATAGTGGCTTTGCTTGTATGATTCTGAAGAAGTCAGTACAATCCATAGCTCAACTAAATGGAATTATGATGCTTGCCATTGACAAGATGTCCAACTGGAACACGTGCACTCACACATGAACTCTTAATTTATCTCAGGTACAAACACAGGTTGGGATAAAATAAGGTCAAAACAGTAAGCTTTCTGTATGCAAACCGTATGGGAAAACCAGCTATCTGACTGAACTACAGAATATTGGGTATCTTAGTACAAGTTTGTTTTCACTAACAGTACTAACACAGAAAAGATTCCATTCTATTTCCCCAGAGTAAATTCATTCAGTTTTCCTCTTAGGCTAAGATGAAGCCTTTTTTCCAGGTTCTGACCCATACTTTAATCCATCATTTTTATGAACTGCTAAAATGAAAAAAGGTGGCAACTGCTACCAGTGCTACTTATCAGAAGCACCATGAAAAAAAATATATGCATCTACCTTACATAGAATATTTAAATTACCTTTCAGTATGATTCTCTACCTCTATTGATTCTCAAATCACTACACTACTTCACAAAAACAAAATTGACCAAAAAAAGTGTTAAAAAGAATCACGTAAAATTCCTCCTTACTTTTCTGGCATGATGAAGTGTAACAAAGACCACAGCTCTTTGAGAGAGTTTTGTAGAGGGGTTCCAGTAATAAGAAGACGATGGTTAGACTTAAAGTCTATTAAAGTCTTGTACAGAAGAGAGTCGTCATTTTTTAAACGATGAGCTTCATCAACTCCTATGAATGCCCAATTCAGACCACCAAGGAACGACTTAAAGAAATGGAGGATGGGGAGAACATTATACAAATAAACACATTGCATAATTTCCCAGATTAAAAATAAAGCTCTAAACACTACCACTTCTTGGTTTATTTTAATAACATACGGACAGCTATACATTTTTAGTACTAATTATAGATTTTGTATGTGCCAGACTCAATGAAAGGCTGTGCGAGTATCTCAAGAAGTCTAAATTAAGTTTAAAAGGAAAAAAAATGGCCAAAAGTCTGACTCACACTAATTTTTATGACAGAAAAAAACCCCACCATCGACCTCTTCTTCCCAGCATGTACAAACAAAAAGTAAAAATGTTCTGTTTCTTGACAATCTACAAAAATTTCCATATACTGTTAGAAGGATTAACAATAACTGTGTGCTACCACTATGGAGACAGTATTAACATATGTACACATACTACTGTACGCACAATAACAAAGGAAAACTATATGGGATTTCAGAGCTCTGTATCATGTTTGGGGCTAGGGGTAGAGTTCTTTTTCCATTCCGTGGATGGTGGTCTGCAAGCAGAGTTCTTTAAGATGAGCGATTACAGTAAAGAGAATCCCAAGCAAACTGGAGAAAAAGAAGTGCTACCCACTTAATGAAATGGAAAAAGCTGAAAGCCTCACCACACATACAGAAAATCCAGAAGTGCCTAAAACCCCCCCCCACAAAAAAATCCAAAACCCGAAACCATACACTGTTATACTTCCAAAAGCAAAAGCTATCACACTCTCCATACATTTAACGGCCAACAAATCAAAAACATGCAAGCCTGAAAAGAGCTCTACACTGGAGAAATTATTTTTATCTTCCTGAAGAAGTGTAATTACCTTATCCTTGAGCAAAATTTCATATGTTGTTAGAAGTATGTTAAATTTTAATCGTTTGGTCTGTGGATGCATCCATTCATGAGTTCTTATCTACAAAAAGAATCAAGTGAACTATAAACTAGAGAAAAAAGGTCTTGTTGACTGGGATGAATTTAAGTACAGTAGCAATGTAAATGTTCAATGACATACAATAATATGATCATGAAACAGAAACACAACATTTTAACATATATAAGATTGAATTTCCATCCTATCTAAGCACTCCAAAAATACTTTGTTTAAACTACTGAATAAACAGCAAAGGTTTTCCTCAAAACATTTTTACTTTAATTGATAAGGTTACTAACATTCAGAAAACAAGTTAACAACATTTCAGGAAATAAATTAAGATCATGACTGGCTTGCTTACATATTTATTTTTACTATATCCACCTAATTAATCATATGGCAGAAGATCATTTGTTTTCAAAAGCAAGGCTAAATTTTTAATTCTGTTCACTATTAAGCAGGAAGGAAATCTTTCACACATTTTTATATCAGATCAAAATCTAAGCTTTTAATTTGCATCTTAAACACATAGTGTTTCAGTACGTATTTGTTCAGGTCTAACCACATTATTGCAGATTAGCAGAGGACAGGATATGAAGCAACTCGTTTACCTACAAGTCTTTCCAATGACAGAGAGAAATACTCACCATATTTCTGCTAGTTATATCTCCTAAGTAAACTACAGCATTCATCTGAGGAGCCCACGTTTGAATCTCTCTTTGCCAAGACGTCAAGGTAGAAAGTGGTACGACCAGCAAGAAAGGTCCATACAATTGATGTTCGTGAAACAGGTAGTTCAGAAAAGAAATTGTTTGTATTGTTTTACCCAGACCCATTTCATCTGCAAGAATACAGCTATTCCCTCTAAAAGAAAATATTGGGTTTTTGGGAGGGGATGCAGAGACGGGGAGGGATTGGACAAGAAGAAATTACTATCTTCTGAGCATAAAAAGCACTTATAAAAGTTTTCAAGATTTTGCAACTACACATCTTAAAGAAGTTTATTTCCATTGTTTTCCCATAAAACCAATTTCCATCCCCACCACACTTAATATTTGAAGTAAATTAACAAAATTACCAAAAAGCTTGCAAGTATTCTTCCCGAGTCTAATTTTTAAAGTGTAAAACTAATTTTGACACTTCAGAAGAGTTTGCTTTCGGTTTTCTGGTTTTACTGTTTGTTTTTTAAAAATATGACTTACCCCCCATAAAAAATTAAAACCATAGCAATAACAGAGCTTAGCTGTTTTTTGAGACAGCCATGGAATGATAAGCTTTGCTACTACTTCGAGCAAAACCACTCCCCTCAGACCTCTACTTTGAGTTTACTGTATGAAACCCTCCACCTTCCAAAAAAAATATGAAAAAATCAATTTCAAAGTTTTATAAATGCTTAAAATTTACAAACAGAAAAACTCATTTCAGACTATACTTACTTGCACCATGAGTGAGCAAGCCAATTCAATCCATTTAACTGATAATCTCTTAACTCCAAACTTTCATGTCCTCCAATGTAAGACGGTTGCTTCTTTAGTGCAACAAACCTTGGCCTCTGTTTTAGAACCTGTCAAAAGTAAACTGATCATCAGTGCTACTACTGAGTACAGTTAGCAAGATGCCTCCCTATAGAAAAAATAGCAGTAGGAATCTACTGGGTCACCAAGTCTAGACTTTATTCCTTGATGAAAACTAGGCCATATAAACACACTACGCAATTTGCAAGTGAAATTAGTTTGATTGCTAATCTAAATTCTACAATGGGAGTGACATTAACTCACTCCAATTTTACTTTTAAAATAAACTACAATACTAAACAAGCCCATCTTTGAATGCCAGTAAAAACACAGGGGACTGGTATCTACAAAAAACTACTCTTAGTAGTGGTATTTTCCATATACATTACTGTATTACATTATTACTATTCTGAACAACCTTCAAAAAGTACTTCATAATATGTTTCTTATCTCTGGATTCATAGAATATTTTCAGATTTTTACTATCACAATTGATGTGATGTCTTGAACCTGGCTGGCAGCTAAGCTGTCACCCAGTTGCTTACTCACTCCCCTCCCCAGTGGGACAGAAAAGACAACTGAAAGGGCAAAAGTGAGAAAAATCTGTGGGTCAAAACAAAGAGTTTACCAGGTGAAGGAAAAAACCCCCAACCAACCAAAACAAAAACCCACAACCAAAAAACCCCACAAGTGATAGAAAGGTAGTCACACATTAACTTACCAGCAGACATGACCAGCAAGTCTCCCAGCAATAGCCATCTTCAAACCCTCTGCTCAGTCTACCCAGTTTTATTGCTGGGCAAGACATTAAATGGTATGGAATGTCTCTTTGGTCAGCTGGGGTCAGCTGTACTGGCTGTGTTCCCTCCCAGCCCCTTGCCCACCCCAGGCCTACTCATGGCAGGGAGGGCATAGCAACAAACAGAGAGGGTCTGGACACTGTGCAAGGACTGTTCAGCAACAGCTAAAACACTACTGTGTTATCAACACTGTTTAGGTCACAAATCTAAAAACATGGGCCATACAGGCTGCTACCAAGAAAATTAACTCATTCCAGCCAGACCCAGTACAACTGATTATAAATCCATTGCAAATTCCATACTCACCTTGCAATCCTTAAAGGGAGTGGTCTTAGACTGATTTCTGCTGAAGTACTCATCAATGCGTGCCTGAAACTTTTTGGCAATGAGAGCACCATCTTCCCAACTACATTCTGAATAAGGCAGACCCTGCCATTTACAATAGTAGTCTGGATAACCGGCCGCTGATTTCTGATTTGAATGAGCTGCAGAAATGCACCAGAGATATCTGATCAGCATTTTCCTTCCATATCTTACGAAAACACTCATTTTGGGTAATAAGACAACATAAGCTAGCTTCATAGCCCAGACAGTATGACAATTTTTCTCTTTACCTCAGGTTTTGTTTCGGATTAAAAAGTTAGTGATATTCATCTTCTAAATTTCTAACTACAAACGTAACATATAAGCAGTGAACATACAGAATTCTCAACAGTGTCTTCTGTCCACAAGTTTGTAACATACCAATTATTCTTTCCACGATCTGATATTGTTTATGTAGATCATCTGTAAGCTCCTGCTGGCAGTTGTAATATTCCACATCTTCTGGAGAAGCATTTTTCAGCCTGTAATGGGAATTAATTTACAAACTTATTGCACTGTATAGTTCTAAAACTAAGAAAATTTGGCAACTCTCAAGCTCTGACTGTAAGCATTACATGAATGTTGTTTATAGAGCTTCTTTGAAGGGACAACTTAGAAATTCCTACTACAGAATTGCTGCATCTAGCCTAGGTGCCTCATGATTAATGATTGGCAATGCACAACAAGAGACAACTACTACAGCTACAGGTGGTACTAGTCATGCAGCTACTTCAGAAGACCTATTCTCAAAAATAAGTAGTGTACTTTACAGGGTACTTTCAAGGAACAGTATTCAGGGTGGCTCACTATAAGAATCCATCTTATGATTAAGTTGCTAAAAATCCCAGCAGCATCCATTGATTATATTAAACATACTAATAAAACTAAACACCAAAAAGGTGACTAAAATGTATGGATTTCTTCAGGTTTTTGTTCTCAGGCTTGAAACCTAGGTTTGAGCCAAGAAAACTGAATTCTTCAAAGCAATCCGAAACGGCCAACGCACCAAGAAAACATTAATCTCTGAACCAATTCCCGAAGAACCCTGATCAAATTGTAACGACAAAATTAGTAAAAGGTACAATTTATTATTTATTTTTAAACACTACCTATCCTGTTAAATCTCATTTTAGAACAGACACACACTAAAATCAGGTTCACAAGATTATCTTACAGGAACATGTTAAAGGGCTTCAACTTTTAAAGTTTTTGTCTTTCTGTTGCATACATACTTGAAATTATGCCCTCAAAAGGATGTAATGGGTCTCAGAAACACAATAGAACATGTATGTTGTTACAAAGTAAGTATCATGGTAGTCTACATAAAAATATTCACCATCGTTTTGTTTCCTGATCTTTTTTCTTATAGTTGTCCAGTTTCTTCATTCCTTTAACATTTTGTTGCTTCAGTGTTTCCTCAGTTTCCCAAGTGTTATGGATGTGTGACCAACCTTTCCATTTAATAAGATACTGTATTTCTCCTGGTTCCTTTGACTTTTCAAATCCAGCATTTGGGTCACCATCTGCCTCAACTGCATATATGGTAGTTGCAGCACCCGTGGCTGAGAAAGAAACCACATCATAAGCCTTAAGTAAGTGTGCATTGTCATAAGTTAACCAGTAAGAAATGTAGTGTAGAAAGCAAATAATGATACTTTTAGATGAGCGTATACTTGACCAGTATCTACAGCTCTCATGTCATTACTCTCATTTGAACAATTATAACGTAGATATGTTAACACATGCACAAGTAGTCAAAAGAGAGTCACAAAGGCAACCAAAACGTCTGCATCTAAACTACAGTATCTTCTCTTTCCTCGTGAGAATTTTCTTTGCATTCCTAGTTTTTAAAGTCATCACCAGGGAACACTCCACTAACCCCGCTTGTCATGTTCTGTTAAATTACTCTCATCTCTGAGCACACAGAACACACCTGATGTTATGATTGGTCAGCCTGAAGACATCAATAACCTACTACTAGGGATATTATAATTTTTTTTTCTTCCTAACGATGTTTAACTACTTATTATGCCTTTGTTATCTTACTTGAGAAAAAATTTCATTAAGCACAGTCTGTATCACAGCTGAAGCATACTAGCAGCAGGAAACTGGCTCATTTCTGTGAGGACAGCCAGGTAATGAAATGAGCCTAGCAAGCTGCAGGGGCTAGATAAAGCCACAGTGGCAACAGCAAAAGACAGCACAAGCAGCAACATCATCTGGGCAGGAAGAATGTAAGAAGTTTGTTTCCAAAAGCTTTTACCACAGCAGTAACACTATGCTTTGGAGCAGGATACACTAGAATTCAGGACAGGATGGGAGAAGAAAGTTGAAAGGAGGAAGAGAGCAAGTTCTGAGACGGGTCAGAAACTTTAGTAATTGGGTGTAACTAATGCAGAAAGGTAGCTCTGAAGTGCAAGGGGTGCAGGGTTTAGGTATTTTTTTTGTGTGCGTTTGTTCTTATAATTACAATGCTAATTTGCAGATTCAAACACATAAATAGAATGGCTAGACACTGCATTCCATTATTACTGGAAATATAACATGCCTACCACTATTCACAAAATACTTTTAAGAGTTCACATGCAAGTGTACCACTGAAATTTTAGATGCATTTTGTAGTCATTCCACACGTTGCACTGTATTGAGACAACCTGCACAGTAATAACTGAAATCATAACCTCAGTGGTTCAGCCTTGCCAACACCATCTTTCAGTGTTCAGGTTACTAGTCAGCTCTCCTATCTAGTCCACCTTCTCCTCTCCACTGTATATAATTTATACTGATCAAGTATCACTAAACTGTACAAACAGTGGAGTAACAATATGGTATGCATTTATGCATTATGGAGCTATGTTCCACTTCATTTTTATTTCCACTTAGGTATACAATTATTCTACATTTTAATTTGCAACACTTAGAAAGGACTTTAAAAAAGAACAACCTTATTAATATGAAAGACAAAACAAGATAACTTTAAATTATTAACTTTAAAATTATTGCCATTTATAAACTTCACAGCTGAGAACATTTGCTGAAGTTGCACCACAATGCACTCCAGGATCTTAAGAACACTGACCAAAAAAAAAAAAAAAAAAAAAAAATCAAAATACCTCCTTTTCGGCCAACTCTACTATCCATGAACTTCTCTATAGTTTCAAATTCATCTTCTTCAGTTTGTGGGACGTCTTCTCCACAAACTTCCAGCAAATCATCAGAATCTGTCTTGGTTTCTTCAGCTTCTTTGTAACTAATGTTGACTGTCGCCTGGCGACGAGATCCTCTCTTATCATAATCATCATCCTCCTCTTCCTCATCTTCTGATGAATCAAGTTGCCTCTTTTTCGGTCCTGCATTCTTTTTCCCACTTTTTGGCTTAATTCTTGAAGACAATAAGGTATGACACAACAATGAAGTTTCAGCAGGGACAACTCTAATTCTTCTGTATTACTTCCTGAATACATGTATTTCATGGATGCTCAGTTGCTGCACTTTCAGTTACAGCAGATAGGAAAAGGTATTCACTAGAAAGTATTAGCATATTAACTTCTTAGGTAGCTTTAAAAAAAAAAAATGTCATTGAGTGTTGGGTTTTTTTTAAGCATTCATACTGTCATTCACATGTGTAGTAGTAGTAAATACTCAATTGCTTATTAGTATAGAACGAGAGTATCCAAATGCATGACTTCTTACCTCCTTGGAGGTTTCCGGCTTTTGACCTTGTTTTTCGGCTCATAGTCAGATTCACTCTCTTCACAACTGCTTTTCTCCCTGTCTTCCTCCGATTCAGAATCGGAACCAGTTCCTGATATCGACCCTGATCCTGACATTTGCCAGTCTTCACTGTACATATTGAAAGACAAAAGAGTAACTTACATTGTTTGGTTGGTTTTTTTAAAATCAGGTATTCATCTACAGGGTATCTGCTGTAATTTCAACATTGTTGACAGAAATAAAAATTCGTAACTTATTTCAGCTGATGAGACAGAAAATTGTCATAAATGAGTAACACATAAGTAAAAATGCCCAATGGCTTCAAAGGGAGTCGGACTAAGTTTTCTGTTACAAAGTGGTAGATTTAAAATCCAAAAATAAAACAAAAATCTGTATTTCTATACAAATTTCAGCATAAAGAAATGAGTTAACATGACATTAAGAAACCAAACCGTTTAACAAGTCTAACTGGAAAGATACGTATTTATCAGAACTTACTCATACTCAACACCATGTCATGTTATATTCTGGAAAGTCCCATATTGTCTGATGCTTATAGTCCCTGTGGCCCACGTGAAGAATCCGCAATTTTGGCACAGGAATCAAAAAACAGAGGCAGATTCGAAAAACACGCAGAAAAATTTGAATTGCAGCAATCTGTGAGTGGCATTGGCTCCCAAAAGCTCCCACTGAGCTCCCACACCACTGCTTCACAACCAGGCAAGATACTGCAAGACACTTGTGACTGAGCACCAGTACCTCCTTGCTGCTGCTTAACTGAGATCTACTTTGCAACGGGGAAGACGTATCCACTGATGAACAGTGGGCAGACTGATGATACTGCTTTAAACTCTGATTTTATACAGGCAAATTTAATCTTAACAGCTTCATGAAAAAGAAAAAAAGAAAGTCTGGAACACATTATTGAAACGTTGCTAAATCTTTACACTAACATCAGGTTTAGGTCTACTTGACCGAGGTGGCAGAGTAGTAGTAACGTTCAAAGGTAGAATATTACCAAGAAATCTCTTCCTTAAATTTCCAATCTGGAAGTCTACGAATCAGTGCTTTGATCCCTCTCTTCTCTCTCTCCTGTCTTCCAGGACATTGGGTCCTGGAGGAAATTACATTCCCATTGTTCCAGTCATCCAAGACAAATACATATGTGTCTACTGCACAGCCAGCACATGGCCAATTGTACAGAATGCCTTATTAAAATACTTTTTCTGTAACCAGTCAATTAAAAAAACATCATAAATCCATGACCTGTATTTATTTGGAAATATGAAAACCAGATGTAAAACACCATCCTCTAAAGCTTGTTCATGTATCAAGTTATGTATTGAGAAATATCCGATCTGCATGTCAGATAACAACTGCAGATATATTCATTCAGAAGAGCCATAGGACAGAAATTCAAGCACCGGATATATGAAGTGATTTGGTTACAAGCTCCTGAACTTAAATATCTTTCCTGTAATGGAGTATTCTATTAAGTGCAATCAAATTCTTAACTAACAAAAGACCATGAGTAACAGCTCATTGCTAAGAAAGTACCATTTTGCATAGTTAGCACTTTTTTTTTGCACCACCCCCTTTTTTTTTCCCAACTACTATTTCTTTAAGATATTATACTGGCAATCCTGAACACTGAGGTGATTCATGAACTGGGAGAAGAGGAAGGATAGAACAATTTCTACATTCATAAAAAACTGAGGTGACTGCCTCTCACTGCCACAATAACAACTTATAATCCTCTTCACAAACTTCTGATCTATCTTTTAGAACCAGTTTAATTTCAGTTAGAATTCTTTGCTAGTCAATAAAGAATTACTACCAGAACTATAGTAACTTTTAACCACGTGCAAGGGAAGAAAAAAAAAACCACCACCACCAAACCCCCAAACCAAAAAAGAAACAAAAATAATTTGGCATTAACTAAGGGGTTCTAACTTAAATTAGTTGTGAGACAACCAACTTAAAGTAGTTTCCCATTTCTGTAAGAATTTTTAGGGAGGGCCTTCAGCTCAAAAATAAATGGTAAAGTATTTTAAAAACAAAAGCACTGGTGAATGTTGTTGAAGAATACTGCTGTCTTGCTCAGAAATTGATATTATTTAGATGTTCCTTTGAGAGTTTATTTTAAATATTCCAAAACATTTATCAAAATTGGAAATGCAAGATCAAGATGAATTAAAAAGGGAACTCAAGGATTTCAAGTGTGGAGAAACAAAGCATGAGTTACGAGCACATGTCACTATGACAAAAAAATTATGTGTATTACTTATGAAAATATCTTACTCTCTATGTTTTTTCTTCTTGGTTTCACTGGAAGAGTCATCTGCAGAATCTTCACTACTTGATGAGTCCTGCAGGTGAAGAAAAAAAAACCAGCACAACAATTCATTACCACAAAAAGAATGAAGTATTTCTTACATTAAAAAGATAAATCAGCTCCCACTTTCAAATTGGGGGCATATTATTCACATTTTACCGTCTTCATCCCCTGCAGCGTAGCTGTTAATGCAGAATGAGATAAAGACTGCTTTTGCTTTTGTATATATCCATCTATGAATACATTGTGCCAGCACAGCTCTAGAGAACATCACAAAAACCCTTCTCTTAAAAAATAACCATTGTGCCTACATAAAAACAGTCATGGTTTAAGCTACCCTAACTTAATCAAGAAGATGGTTCTATCAAAATTCTAGCAAAATATCCTAAGCTCGGGGGCTTTCTCACCTTCCATATTCTTTCACATTTAAACACTAGTTTAAGAAAATTTGAGAATAGCATGGGTTTTTTTTCTTTCTCTATGATCAAAGAAATAAAAAGAACTCTCTTAAAATTAGATTTTCCTAAAGTCAATCTCATTGAAATTAAGTTTAGATTAAGTTTTATCCTGAAAAACATTTTTCAGAAACATAGTACTTAACAACAGCTGTAAATTAATGTTTCAAAGACAGGTGATTAAATTCTGTGTTTAAGTTTCAATGATAAGCTGCTAAACCAGACAAAACCAGAAATCTAACCAAATGAGTATGACTCCACTGCACAGTTTTTGTAATGAAGGCAAAAAAGACTGCTTTATAAATAAATTCCATTTCATAGTCATTAGTGTCCTTAAAAGATATTCCTATTGCACAGTCAACATTTCTCCAACCTATGATTTAGGTTTCAAAATACCTAGAATACAGGTGTCGTTCATAAAATACAAGAATTCTTTTGTAGTGACTGTTAGAAGATTTGCAAAAATGTAGTTTTCTGCTCCATACAGAATTTCTGAAAACCAAAGCAGCTACCTTTATACAGAAACCAGCTGAAAAAATCTTTTAGCATTTTTAACGGTTTTTACAAAACTCAAGAAGCCAAAAATACAATGCAAGTCAGTACTGCGTGGCTTGAAAATTTTGTCCATACATCACAGAATATCTACCTAAAAATATCACATAATCGAGGCTGCTATAATTTTGGCACAATTCACTTGAAAACAAGTAACTAGAGATATTTTTACTTTTCCTTATAAAAATGTCAGTTTTTTGAATGTTACTTTTAAAGACTAAACCAAGACTTTTAAGCACACTTAGAGAACATTGCTCTATGTAATTTTATTCTAACATATAAGACAATGAAATGGGCATGTTTACATTTAAAAATCTAAATTACATTATTCACCTCTTCTGAACCACTGTCTGATGAGGCTGCCTTTTGCTGTTGTTGCTGCTTCTTGAGCACTGCTGATCTTTGCACAGCAAGTATACTTGGACTAGACTTCCAAAACTGTACAAGAATGGAGATGCAAGAGTTGGTTAAACATACTGAAAGCCTACAGTTTACCACATATTTACTTTTCCTGAGTAGTATCGCTATTAAGACTAATCTTATCAGTTAAAAAAATTCACAAAACACTGCATGCACTAATAATATCAAATAGCTTTTCAAAGTAGTAAGATTTCTGCAGAACAGACTCTTACATAATAATTGCCAGGGCAATTTCTACAGCATATTTAACAATAGTTGTGTAGGTATTGTTAAGGTAAAACATTTAGAAAGTAAATTTTCAAAGTGACCCAGATAAATCCTTTCAGACCACTTAGCTGATATGTTTCTGTTTCATACAGTAATACTGAAGTACATGAACAAAGATCTAACAGAGAATCCTCAATACAATTCAATTCTTGTGGTAACTAATACATGACTACCTTTCATAAATCTTGTCTACTACCCCAAATAAGTCCATGTAACACAGCAGAGTGCAGGTAATTTTGGCCCACTGAATTTAAGAGATTTCCAAACACTACTTTTTCCTGAATTTAGCTGACTTGTTGATAAAGAAAGCCCACTGTATCTAAGCTTGAAAGTTTTAGACACTCATTTATTGATACAAGGAAACTAAGCATTAGAGAAACAATGTAAAAACTAGAATTTCAGAAATAACAACATTACATGTGCCTTTGTCTCCCTTAAGTTTCCCTAGTGTGTGCTTCTGCCTGAAGGTAAGCATTTAACTCATTACAAGTGTGAGAATTTAAAAACTGTCAATTCAAGTACTTATCCATGAGAAACTCCGACCAATCTTTAAGACAGCTAAGCACATGCATTCACTAACTCAACCAAGTTAAAAACTAATTAAAAACACTTAATTATCACTTTTTATTTTTTTAAAATTTTTTTGCTCTTGAAACTAACTGCACAGAAAGATTTTTCTTAATAATTTTTCCCCTACAAAGGGTTCATTTATATGTTTTGTTTACCTCTGATCCATCAACTTTTGGCAGTTTAGCTTGAATTTGTTTCTTCTCTCTAGATGTGTCAGACTCTGATTCTGACTGAGTGCCTGACTCGGAACCAGAGTCAGAGTCACTGCTGCCTGACTGGCTGCTGCTTCCGTCACTACTGCTTCCAGAGCTTGAACCAGATCCAGAACCTGATGCTGACCCAGAATCGTCATCTGATTGGCTGCAATGAGAAGTCAGTAGGATATTACACAACTAGCCAAGGTAATAGGCTTAAAAGAAAAAAAGTCACCTTAGCTTCACCTATAAATCAATTGTTAAGTTAGAGCAGACAAATGGGCTGCACACAAACGGATGCAGTTTATTCATCTCAACTTGATTAATCAAGTTAAAAATAAACAAGAAATAAGAATTCAGAGCGTAATCAGATATTCTTTGTGAAGTCTAAAAAAAAAAAAGAGAAAGCAAGAATATTCAAATTAATATGGAGGAGTCAAGCAAGGGAAATAAGTGGTAGAAATGTTTCTTACCCATGCAAACGTTCCAACCCAACTCCTCCAAAATCCTTCTTTAGCTCCATCATACATATATACACACACCTATTAACAGTTAAGTCTACTCTACAAAGACCTGTCCAACTAAAATACAAAAGATTGTTTCTAATCTTTATAAATCTGCATTACTCCTTTAAAAAAAAAAAAATTTAGAAGCACATATCTCTCCAAAAGGAAAAAAAAACAAAAACCCCATCTATGCAGACTGTGTTTTTCTGTCAAAATAATAGCAGCAACATTCCCCATGCAGAGAACTCTGAATTTGTCACTGATGGTATGACTTGTGCCAAGGCACTTTCCTTGGCCTATACTTGAGCTGCCAGATTAGTCCATACATACTTCGAAAGCCCAATAATTAAAGATAAATATTAATTTTATGACCATTCAAAAATTTAGAAACATTTGGTTTTCTACAACAACTTCATGAAGTAGCCAAGTTAAAACTTTAATAAGATTCCTCATTAGGTTAACATTACTGTATTTCAAAGACAATATGAGAAAGAAAACACTGGAATCACAACACCACTGTGCACGTAATTCGAAATTATTTTGCTCTTTGACTGGAAACACTTAAAAAAACAGAGTAAACACGAAGCCAGAATCAAAAACGATAAAAATCAAAAGGTTGGTATCAAAACCTAGCCCATCTCTGCCAGGATAATTCATCTGGCTGACAGTCAGCTGGAGGTGAGGTGAGGGAGGAGAGGGTAGACTGATCATTCTCTGCCCTAGAACACACTTAATTGACAACATTTTAAAACCACAAAACAAAGCAAAATTGCTCCTCTTTCTGCTTTTGCTAACACCAACAAAATCGTACCAGTAAATAAGAAATGAAGCTATTTATAAACAGACTCCTGTAGACTACACCTCAACCAGCCATCTGCAACTGTCAACTCTGAAAGAGAAACAAGCAGGACATGGTGAAGTTTCCTTGCTCTGAAGGGGGAGATACAGAGAAACACATCACTGCTGGGTTTCCTTGTGACGTAGACAAGAAATGGATGGCCATGTCGGGGACAGAGACCAATTTCTCAGACAAAAGAGTAGTTTGATCTAAGGAACGCAGAATGCGATGAGGGGGGACTGGATAAGCCAACAGTTAGACTCCACCTATTAGTCAACAGTACTATTGTGTGAGCTCGTAAATCTGCATGCTTACTAATCACTAAAATCCTTGAAGAAGCAACTGAATACTGATAAAGACGAACATCCTGCCCTAGACAATCACTGGGCTGAAAAGATGCCACATAAAGTGCAAAGTCAGCAGAAATCAGAGGTAACTGGTGGAAAGGTAAATGCAGCAGGGGGAGATTGCGACCACTGACTTAATTCAAGACTGACAAAACCTGCCCCGCCCCCCCGTAAGGAGCATGCATGCTAATTTACATAGCAAGCAAGACTAATTTAAATATAATTAACCAATTAAAAATGGTGTAATTACTAACCAATAAGTGTAAATTTGGGTGGGTTTTTGCTAATCATGTCATAGGATAAATAGGCTGTAGTTTTTGTGTGGAACTGAGCCAGCTTTGTGGGACATCACCTGGCTCCCAGCTTTGCACAAACCCCTTCTAAAAGAAATACCTCGACCCTGTGTGAATTGGCTTGCGTACCAGGTGAAGATCCCACTTTTCGGGACAACACTTGCATCTGCCAAGAGGAAAACTCGGAAGCAACAAGGCTGCTCCCAAACTTCCTTTTTCTATCATCAAAGGCTTACTTCAGGCATGGTGCTATAACACTAATGTCGCTTGCCAAATAAAGCAGGGCACCTGCTACAGAATATGACCAGAGTTTAAGCTGTTTACCAGAAATTAACAGCACCCCATGACAATCTTCTGAAGAGATTTTAATTGTAATAGTGTTCTTGTACACAAATGTTACTTTACATTCAATGTTGGGTAAATCAGACCATTATAAAACAATAGCATTTCTCAGAGTAGCAAAGTGACATAAGTAAATGTCAGGGGGACTGTGGAATTCAGGACTAACTACAAATGAAGAGAAACAGAAGAAAATTCAGCATGGAGAAACCTTGAGACACAAGTAAATACCAGCCAGACAAGTCCCAGTGACAAAAAGCCACCAAAAATGTGTAAATCCTACATAACCTTGGAGGAGGGGAAGGGAATCAAATACTTCCATGCAGGACAAGGCTTGTTCAAAGAAGATAATAATAATAATGTGGATTACCAAATCTAAAATAGATGCAAAATACTAAGCCATAAGGATGGTAATTAAGTTAGCTTTCCATACAGCAGTAAAATATTTCATACACACTTATTTAGTGCTAAACATAGGTTCAAGTGCACATAGAGCCAGAGGGAACCAAAACAAAGTAACTCTAAGGTAGCATGGGGAAACTGACACTAGAATAAGTCATGTTGGTCAAACAACTTGCCAACATGATGAGAAACATGTAAATCAGCTGCATGAGAGAATGGTGGAAAGAGGAAAGGAAAAAAACAAACGAAAAAACAACAAAAAAACCCACATTCCAATTTACTTAGACAAGTAAGCAAAAGTCATGTCAGTTAGATTCACAGTTGATGGGAAATTTTAAGTGGTTTGATGTTCTCCAACACAGGAATTAAGCAGTAAGTTCAAAACCAAAGAGAGTGAGATAAGGAAAAAAAAAGAAGTCTAGTAGATAACGCTAGTTGCTCTGGAGTTGGATGTAAAACCCAACCATTCCCAATTCTTTTTCTTTATGAAGAGATCAGCTAGTTATCATCTAAGGTCTTCATTAAGTAATACCAACCTGTCAACAGATGTGGGTCACACAATACTCAATATTCAGACAAAATACATAGACTCTTTATCTTGTCAACTACCTCTCAACAAAGCTGGGAGTCTGGGAATGAATTCCCATTAGGCTTATGAGCAGGACCAGCAAAGCAAGAGCTACTTCATAAACCCTGCTTCTCACAATAAATTGGCTTGATTTGGACAAGAGCAGACTAATACAACCCAACTGCATATCAACTAAAAGTAACATCTGGCAAGAGTAAAAATCTTGGCCAATATTTAAGGACATTACTAATAAATGTAAGACTGTAAAACAAACCTGCAAGAAGAAGGAATGGGGAGAGAAAGAGAGGAAATTACAAGAAAGAAAAAAGAACAAATAATAATGTCCACCAGAACTGATTTAGGGGTGCCCTAATGATACCATGTACAAAGGATAATGCAGGATCACTACTGCAGACTAACAGATAATTGATAAATAGAAGAGAGAAAAACAGAAAAATAAAATGTAAAGGTCGCAGCAACAATAACATGTTATTAAGCTTTCTTATCCCACAGTATTAAACTAGCACAAGGAAATAGGAAAACAAAAACTGAGTACCAGCAAGTAATTTTAAAACCAGGGAAACGGCAAGGACTTGCTAAAACATTTATCAGATCTTAATATTGATTTGGGAGTATTCCCATATGCTTAAAAGGAGTTTGAAATTAACCAGTAAAAAGCACTATAGGACTTCAAGCACACAAGACTAGTCTGTGTTGGGCAGAGCTAACTTCACCTCTAATCATCCAAATTAATATAGATGTGTGAAACTACACTAGAGTTTCTGCCTGTATATTTCCTCATGTGCACCACATACTCACAGACATCTTGATGCAACTACAGTGCATACAAAAAAAATAGGTAAGATTACCAGATGTGACTTCATTTCTACAGAATTGTGAAGAACTTTCCTGTTCACTGGCCACAGAACAAGTACCTGATAGGCATCAAGGACTACCAACACCTGTCTATTCATCGTGTCCTTTCATATGACGTTTCAACCTGAGCTTCAGCAGAACGTTGACTTAGAGGCACAACCTCTACAAAGACAGTACTATAACCCAGAAATCTAAGGCTCGTTTGCAGAGGTAAGAAATGGGGTAACACATGAGTTCTGCATAAAATTATGCAATAAAGACACATTGCAGATTGTTGAGACAGTACTGAGCAGCACTGCATGACATGCAATACCTATATAAATCCCCAGTAACTCCCAACAGTCCATCCATCAAAGGACTTTCCTCCAAGACATTTGAAAGAATTGTACCAACAGTAACAGTGATGGGGAATCTAAGACAAAAACACACGCCATAGTCAGAGCTACAGGTTAAGTGCTCAGGTTTCAGCATAAAAATTATTTTCACACTTAGAGAGAAAAACGGTATTTTTCTTTTCATCATTTAAGTCACTGCAATGAAAGATCCAAAAGAGAACATGTTTATGCCAAGATCAAAATATAACACACATCTCGGTGCAGACTGTGTCCTTGCTTTTCCTGTGCTTAAAAAAACAAAAGGTTTGGTCTAGCACTTCTAATGCTAATCTTCTTTAATGATGTATAATGCTAATATATCATAATTTTAAACCATGATATTGATTTTCTATTTTTATTTTTTAAGAGAAAAAACTTACTACTAGCTAATTCCAAGTTATTTTATACTAACACAGATGTCATCATGAGAAGGCTGAAGAACAAGGAACTTACTTCAGCCATTCCCTCTACCAAAGTCTGCTCTCACAGAAATTTTTCTTGAGCTAGGAGGAAAAGGAGGAAGAGGGAAAAGGAGGAAGAGGGAAAAGGAGGAAGAGGGAAAAGGAGGAAGAGGGAAAAGGAGGAAGAGGGAAAAGGAGGAAGAGGGAAAAGGAGGAAGAGGGAAAAGGAAATTTTCAGCCTGTGACTTACTTCCTAATTATCTCTAAAGGTAAGTATCTACAAGCCAGACAGAAAGAAAGGATAGACTTGATTACTATCTGGGTTTTTTCGTGGTTTTGTTAATCTCTTATCGCCAATCTCACTCAGTCTGTATGTCTGAGGGTCCTCTGTCACATACAGTAGGTAAGGTGTCCTGGGGGAGGTATGTGCTCCACAATGTGCAGGGGTGACAGCGACAGTGGCGCAATCACTCCTTCATTCCCTTTCTGTGCAGTGCGACATATTGCAGCTTGCCTCTGCCTGGTTAGGTTGATTTATGGATTATATTATTTAGTTTTAAGTAAACTAACACTCGCAAAATGGAGAAGTGGTTTAAAAAGAATCCTGCAAAGAAACAGTGGACTGAAAATAACACTAATACAGTGAGCACAAGCAAATAACAAGAAAATGGCAGAGCTGACACTTCTACTCCTTTGTCAAGCTCTTTGTCAGCCACATTGCAAGGTCAAAACCAGTAACTATCTAACTGTATCTGACAAGAAGTTGGTCCAAAAAATTCAGAATTATCAAGACTATTTGAAATATGTATATGTATTTACATCCACTATTGTTAACAATTAACTTCACCCGAAGAGAATGTTGTGCCTTGAGATATTAGCTAATGATAGTATGAAGCCACCACAATCAGCCAGACATTTGAAAACTAACCATACAGAACACAAAGACAAACCTGTGTTTTTTCCAGCATCGTTTCAAGTCATGCAATACTCAATCCTGTACTTTACAAAATTTCACTAAATTTTATGATAAATGTTTAGAAGACCCTTTTGAGGTTGTTTTACCTAAGAGTAAGGGACAAAAATGCCAGCTGTCATTGGAGAATTTACTTCTTGCTGCTGTAAAAATGGCTAAAATAACGCATAGAAAACAACAGTGACAAACTTAAGTGCATTTCTTTGTCATCAAATGCTGTTGAAAGACACATAGAAAACACTGGTGTAGATTTGAAGAAACAAGTATTAGAAGAAATCACGCACTGTAGGAGGTTTGCTCTATGGCTGGATGAAAGTACAGATGCTTCTAACATGTCCAAACTTACGGTATTTGCTAGATTCTGCTTCAATGATGAAATACATGAAGAACTACGTTTTTGTGAGTCACTACAGGAAAGATGTAGATGTACCAGAGTAAACTTCTTCAATTAAACAAAAAAAAAAAAGGTTTCATGGAAAAACGGTGCAAGTGTAACCACTGACAGTGTGGCTGCTTCAACTGGAATAAAAAACATATTCTAGTAAGTGTGAAAAAGATAGCACCACACATGAAATTCATCCACTGCATCAATCATAGGCAAGCTATTGCAGCAAAGAATCTGGAGCCAGAAGTGTACAAAGTGTGAAAGGATGTCACCTTTGTGGTTAATTTTATGAAAACAAGACCATTAAATAGTAAAATTTTTACAATACTTTGTAATGAGATAGGGAGTGACCATAAAAATCTTTTGTACCAAGAGAGGTTCACTGCTTAAAAGCACTGTTGACCTTGAAGAGAAGTTTTTGGTGGGGTCTGGTGGGTTGTGTGTTTTGTTTGTTTGTTTGTTTGTTTTTAAAAAGCCAACAAACAAGTGTTCCAATTTGCTGACCTTTTCTGTGAAACCAAGTGGTCACCAGTAGTATGCTACCTAGCAGATATTTTCAAAAAAATAAACACATTTAATGCATCCCTTCCAGGTGAAGATGACATTCTAACAATGAGAAAGCAACTGCTTTTCAAAAGAAACTCCTCCGATGGAAAGAGCATTTTGAAAACTGGTATTTGGAAAGGTTTCCATAATTATCTAATTTTATTGCCAAAACCAATGTGTCACATAAAAGTGATCATATCTGTACACTTAAAAAGCTGAGGACAGAAATTTCTAACCTGTTTAAAAATCTTCCAAAAAGTTTCAGTGGGTTTTGAACCCATTTGTTAAAAACATAAAACTGCAAATCCTTCCCATTAATTTGCAACAACTATCTGACATTAGGGCAGATGGAAGTTTACTAGCCAAATTTTAAGAAAAACCTTTGCATAATTAGTTGATGGGATTGAAAAAATTACTATTCTGATTTAGAAAGCATAGTCAACAATGTATTTCTTCCATTTGGACCCACGGGTCTTTGTGAGGTATCTTGTTCAGCTATGTCAGTCATTAAAACCAAGTACCAAAATAAACCGAATTTAGAATCATACTTTCAAACCACTGTATCACAAAGTGTTAAGCTAAGATTTTAATAAATAAAAATATTCATAATAATTTTTTAGTGAATAAAAAAGGGGGATTTTGCCATTAACAGAGTAAAATATTTTCATATATTATTTAATCTTTATCTTATCCTTAAAAAATTTCTGTTTCTTGTGTATGTTTTATAAAGCAGGTATTAGTACAGCAGTACATGTATACAATTTATAAATGAACTATTCATACATTGGAGGTGCGTGTTCAACTATATTTTGTTGATAGGAGTGTACAAACAAAATTTTGCGGACCACTGCAAAAAGGGATAAAAAAAACTGTAATGGAGAGAAGCCTTCCTTTCTCCCTAATCCAGACATATTAAGCAAGCCTTGGCTATTAAAAAGGAACACAGATCCATAAACCCTTTCACGGGACTACCTATGACCCTCTTCCACATGAGCAGTAATTCAGATTAAATCCTAGTATGCTAAATGCTAACTCTAAAAGCAAAGATGGAATCATTTAAGGAAAGTACACACCTTTACATACACACATGCATTTAAGAAGAAAATTTACATCTGTCATCTCCTCACAGTAAAGGGGCAACTCAGGAACAAGGAACCAAAAAGTTTCCCTTTAACTGCTCTTACCTTTACTCTTCAGTTTCAAGCAATTTTCACACAATTCAGTGTGAAGTACAAGTAGTAGTATGAGTTACTGCACTTTGAAAACAGTCCTCACCAATACATTCGCCTGTTGGTGAGAGTTCTACAAGAATAACTGTTTCTGACATTGTTCTTGCTGCCCTCTCCAGTCCCCCCTGTGGTGTCAGTAGCATCCATAGAGGGAACAGATTCAGCTTTTTAAAAGAGCCTCTGTTCTCATAAACATTCTAAAGGGAGGATGAAGAAGTGGAACAAACAAGCAAGAGAGAACACGCAGTATTTCTTAAGACTGCTGTCCTGAAACTGAAGCATAAAACAGTGCAAATCAATACAGAAAAAACTAAATTAGATTTCAAATTTAAAAGTGGGTTTTGGTAGTTTTCAATTTTAGCACACACACATTCCACACTGCATCACGACATGCTGCAAGTCATTTTTCCAAGTGCTTAAACTGCTATGTAGTGTACTACCTTTGCTCCTTTCTCATGGAGCACGGCATTGCTGACGTAACTAAGAAAAACTGCAACAGCATGCAGAACTCCTTTTGCGCTGTAGCATCACTGGAAATTTAGAGAGCTTGTTTGCCAGAATTTTTAAAACATAATTGTTTGAGTTTTTGAAGTTCATAGGAAAAGACAGACAGGATACGAAGTTTCATACAGATTTCTAGTAGCTGAGATGACATTTTCTTGATCTGCTAAAATGGATACCCTAACAGTCAGCTATAACAAGGCAAAAACAATCATCACCATCTTTAGAGAGGTCTACAAGCCTTTCAGAGCTTGAAGACACGTAATTGAAGACACATAATCTCTTACTTTAACAACTTCTACCAGCAGAATTCCACAAATGGTTTAATCTTCCTTGAAGCAGAAAAGGAAAGGAGACACAATCTAAGAAAATATGTACATTTTCTACAAATAATCAATGGAAACTACCATTGCAAACCAAATGATAAGTGACAGCATTTCACACTGTAGTAAAACTTGACTTTTTAAATAGTTGCTGTAATAAAGACAAAAATATCTTGTCTGATAGCAAGACAGTTCACTTGTATTAAAGAAACAGAACTTAAGCTTCGTAATAAAGATGTTAAAACATAAATTCAAGGAGATAGTAGCTGTGAGGCAGTCACAACACCCTTGGTCACTGTCTTTTCCACCTTTGCACACGGGGTTCTTTAATTTTCCCTGAATTTTTGGAGGCATAGACTATAAGGAATTCGTTCTCCAGCTAAAGAGAGTTAAGTATTATCTGGTATAATCTAGCTAAGGTTCATAATTTGACTAACTCTTCTTGCAATGAGTAATGCCCATTAGTGCAAAGTGGCACCACTGACTTTCACAAAATTAATCACCTGAACTGGCACTACAAATTTACAAGATTCTGGTATCCTATTCTCGAGGGGCAGGATGCAAGGAATATTAAACACTTTCTCAACCAAGGACTGGAATACTGTCACAATTACCTGTCATCTGCTGTCTAATGCTGTTACATAAATATTATCTCAGGAACAGCAATTCTGGTCCCCTGCTCTTCAGAGTTCCCCTTACAGAAAAGGGAGAGACAAGGCATGTTATTTCTTGCCACTTCCTCTTCCTGTACAGGCCAGGGTCATAGCCTTTGCTTAAGACACTCTTACTGGAAAAACTTCAGCAAAAGGCAAAAGTGGACATCACACCCACCAGGCTGTGGACACTGAGGTACAGTAAGAAAGATGGTCTGGGTACAACTTAACCAGTCTTTTGCCTGTGCATCTGTACCCTCTTTTCTCCTTCTTACAAAAAAGCGTGATAAAAACTGGAAAGCTAGAGAAAATCCCCACTATTTTCAGGCAGCTAGCATAAATTGGGACCTTCCTGTCTTTCCCTCACCCTTTCTGAACATAGTCAAAACCGTCTCTCTGCAAGACAATCCAGAGCCAGAGCCTACCTTCTTCGTTCAACTCTTCTGATAGAAGAGTCATACATACCTACCTTAAACATAATTAGAGAAACAGTCAGTGTACATGACTTTGCTCTCAGTTAACTGTTCACCTGTATTCATCAAATTTAGTCTATTCCACTGTGTCACATTGTCTTCCCTTTGCTCTAGTCTTGTATTGCTGACTTCTTCTAACCAAATCTATTTTGCAGTGTAACTTGCTTTTTTTCCTGCCTTCTTCACTGATGAATGGGTTTCCAAGAAACCAAATGCCAACAGCAATTATGAACACTATCAAGACTAGAATAGGAACTGTATACGGAAACAACAAACCAAAGCAACTTAAGCTACAGAACAGAGGTGCTATTAATACAATGTATACAGAAATACAGTATTTGCTAACATTAACTGTTGAAGACCATTTGTGCTCTTTTAGGCACTTAACTCCATTACTCAAAATGGAATTCCTGCTCTTCTAAGTCCCTCCTGTAAGACTGTGTCACATAAGTCGCCCTCCCTCCTACAGCTCCAAGCAAATTATACGTATTACTTGTTAAAAAAAAAATAAAAAAAACCCAGTAAAATGAAAACAGCTTTGTGTTTACAGGTGTTCCTGAAAAAGAAATCTTACATTATATTCACTGTATTTTGTTCAATTGAAACAAAAAAAACACCAACCCACAAACCAAAACTAAACAAAGACAGTAATACACAAGACTGTACAAAACAGTGGAGCATCATAAAGTTATGGAAATAGAAATAAATGTGATGGATAAAGCAGTAACTGTGATCTCTTCAGTACTACTGGAGTGAGACTATTTCTCTACCATGCAAACAAACCACAGCAATGATGACAAAGTTCACTGTCAATAACAACTTGCAGTAGCAGGCATGCAACAGTATATACTAAAAATGAGTAGCATGTTCTCAGGATGGGATTTCTACAGGAAAAAGTACAGTTTCATGCATGTTGACAAGTGAGGCATAAAGTCTATAAAGAGCACCTTCCAGGATATGCAGTCAAGAAACCACTCTCACCTTTAGCCCTTCAGTCAAGTAGCTGCATTCGTACAGCAGCACACGTCAAATCTGATTTGGTATGGAAGTTTCACACACTGAAGTAATTTGTCTGTCCTTTTTTATTAACACTGTCTGTAGATACTCCCTACATATTCAAGACGAATTTATGTCTGAATGCAGTATTTATTTAGAAACTACTTTGCAGGCAAAGCAATGATTTTTCAGTCCCTCCCAATAAACACCTATGCAATGAAACTGGAGAATGCTTTAAGGAGATGACAGGCTTGAAGAGACAGATCACTGGAACAGATTAAAAGCAAGTATCCTGTCACAGAGTCATTAGTTCTTTACAATAGTCTTAAGTTTAGCTTCACTAGCTTACCCTTTAAAACAGGGTGTCCCTGACAGGATCACACAATGAGGAACACAGTCTGCTAATTTAAACAAGGCACTAGGAAGAGAAATCCTAAGACTGAAAGCTACACAAGTCACATTGTAAAAGAACTGATTAAGCATTTAGACTCCTGTGTAAGGTCTAGGTTAATAATGGATCCAAGAGCAGATAATTTATCATCATTGATTTCACGTGCATTCATTAGGATAAGCTATCTTAAGAATTTTCGGTTTTAAGAACTGCAGGAAAGAAGAGTACCAATTCAAGCAAAATAAAGTTTAACACACTAAAAAAAGATTATTTTCTGCAGAGTCTTTGAAAAGCATCCAAGATGATGGTAAGCTGTTTGGTTTTTTGGGTTTTTTTGTTTGTTTTTAAAATTAACCAGAAGTTGAAGAAAGGCAAGCATTAGAATATGAAAAGCCTATTCAAAATGAGAAGTAACAGACACTAAATGCCAAACTCATAAAATTGCAGGTTCACAAGTAAGTTTCTTCAGGCAAATGCTATGTAAGTGTTTCTTAGTTTTTATTTTTAAAGAAATCTTAACTATTTAATTTGATTTAGATGCGTAAGGAAGATTTATCTTATTTATCACCACCAGTAAAAAGCAAAGAGAACAAAGAGTATAAAGTTCAGTCTGCCAAGTGTTATTTCCTGTCCTCAGCTATTACAAAATATAAACTCAACTGAATTTTCCTGATATGGGCTAACAACTCAGACATGCATCACATTTCCAGTCCTGCAGACTATTGTCTGCTGCCACTACTATAAACTTTCCCCATAGCCAAGGTATCAAAACTACACTGATCATCCACCAACTTTCACGACCCTATAAATCACATTGCAAGTCTTTATTTAAGACCCACAAGTCAGACATACTGAGGGCGCAAAGAAGTTCCAGGAATCCTTCACAGGCAGGAGGTATCAGTGGTTCCCCAGGGGTCCACTCCTCTGTTGTGCAATGTGTTGCCCAGAGGCAACACAATGATGTCTTTACCAGAAGCTGCTTGTAGATCACCAGCAAAAAAGTATTAAATGGAATTTAACCCAAAAAAACCCAAAACACTTGAGGGGCCGCATCTGGCCAGGCTGGATAGGTCTGATGTACACACAGCCTGTATCACAAAACTTCACTCTGTCTTGAGGTATGTGAAAAGCTTGCATCAACTAAAATTTTGAAACTCTCAGAATGGTGGAACTGAATCTAAAATATGTAGAACAGGTATATGCCAGACAGTTAGGTTACACAAAGACTGGGACCTGGATAAACTCAGCAGGAGTCCTGAGACCAAACTAGAGACCATATGCACAGTGGAAGCTGTATTACGAATTTATAAGTTCTTCTTTTAGTTGGAAAGGTTTCTAGACAAAAAACACTTGGGTTTTGATACATATTCTATCTGAACTCTTCCAAAAAGGAGTGAAACGATGCTTTTAACTTGGATTGGGACACCTTACCATTCTTCAGTATGCTTAATTCTTTAAGAGATCACTCCTGATAAAATAGCAACTTACTAACCAAAGAGAAGATCACTGCTAAGAGAAGTGAAGAGCTTGCTTTATCTACTAGCCGCTCACACTAAGTTCTACCAACAGTTTCCTTTACCATTCAGGTACCTTTGCTGATCTAAGAATTCCTGTGCACTAACATATAAGTATGATCTACATATGTATAGATCTATGTATATGCTCTCTCTTGCTATATACATACATTTTTCTTAATATTACCTATTAAACTTCCATCAAAAAGAAGCCAGCACATGGGAGTAATTCTGCAAATGTTCTTGGGGAATCTCTGTTTTAACTCTCACTTAGATTTCTTGAAAGCAAGAACCCAAAGTCATGGCTTTCAATTCACCTTTTTTACCTCCTACGGAAGGTATGAATTTATATGGTAAATTGAAGCCTGCTGACAAAGTCTTTACTTAACTACCTTTTGTGGTCCAGATTATTCAATCCACAAAGCGAATTAAACCCACTGAAATATTTTCTATTAACATCATCTTTCAGGTCTGTAAAGAATGGTAAAAGTCTTTGGTGTAAGCAGCTGCTTTCTGCTAACTGCAAAAAATGGGAGTACAACATATTCCAGCCAGCTACTTTCCAGTTAAACTGCACTGAGCACATCCTTTTTACCTACAGAGAATGAAGGTTTGCTCAAGTCTGCTACACCTTGTTCTGCAGGAAACATAGGAAGGGCAAAGAGATGGGAAATCAGATTGTTATTCAATTATCACTAACATTTTGCTTCTACAGTCCCTACTCTGCCTGCAGCTTGTCTTGCAGTTCAAGTATAACTGCCTTTCCTTGCTGATTAAGCTCTCTTATTACTAACTAGAATGTATTTAATTCTATTCAAGTTTGCAACAGAATACTTTCAAGAATGCTACATAAAGATGCTTTGCTTGACTTAAGAGTCACCTTCTCAGAGTACTACTATAAAGTTTTTGTGCCCACACTCACTTGCTGTCTGGATGAACAATATCTGGGACATTTTATCTTGGGCTACTTAAAAATATTCCAGAGTAGCGATTTCAAGTAAATAAGAAGCTGGAGAGTAGATTCCACTGTAATTAGTACATAGAAATCAGAACATCATGCAACAAGATTAGGTAATAGTGTCTATGGTAGTCCACAATTTCCATCATGCTTGGTTCTAGTACTGATTTATAGCTTCAGAGGTTGCTGAAACAGGCAAGGAAAGTCCAAACAGCACGGCCAGTTATTCAACCGTGAAAACACAAGAGAGGCACTTTTCCACCTGTAGCAAAACATAACTTCACGCTCAACACCTGCAGCAAGTGCAAGTTTTCTGCTCATCTGCCAGACAGATGAATAGGTGCAATGCTGGAAAGGAGAGCAAGAGCATGGCAAATCGGCCACTCCTTTCAGACACTTCCGAAATAATTCAACTTCACAGTCAGTCACAGGGAGTAAAGGACAGTTACAATTCCTTAATACAATGCTGACCAACGCAGAAAATTAAAGGTTTATGATCAGTCCCTTCTCCAGCCCTCCTACTGCCAAGAATACTACAGGTTTTCCACAACTTTTGCAAGTCATGGTGTTTCCATAAAACAACACAATGCAGTATCCATGAGGCCTGTGTATCTTTGTAAATCCAGTCCTGATCCACTGCTTCTCTTAACTTTCTAAGGTAATGATGGTGGCTCCCCTACAACAGGCTATATTTAATTGTTGTCAGGACTATCACTCTAGAATGACAGCCATGGAAGCTTGCACCAGACATCAAAGGGAAGTGAACGGCTTTACTGCACTTGTAAAATGTCAAATTTGTAAAGTGACACAAATTTTCAAAGACTTCTTGTAGTTATCACCAACGCTGCTCTTTAGATTATCACTGTATTCACTTCCATCTCTTCTTTTCTACCAATTCTTAAGAATTTGATCTTCTTCGTAATTTATTCCCAACAGGTACTCTCAATTGCTTTCTTCACTTGTTCCACTTCCCTCCCTAGCATTCTGAATGGAATGGGACCGCTAGAGGCTTAGTAAACATATTTTTTTACTGATCTCTCCATCCATTCTGTAGAATCCACATTTCTAGATTTGAGTGCTAAATACAGCAACACTTCCCAAGCTACCACTGGCTATCCGTCTGCAGCTGCAGCTTGCTAAGGCAATTCCCCGCTCAACAAAAACCATCTAGAGTTCTGGAAACTTACAAAGAAGAAAAAGGAAAAAAAAAAAAAAAAAAGACTAAATAACAGGGGCAAGGGGGAAGTCATATAAAGATATTCCTAAGTGTCATACTCCTTTTGCAATGATTATTTTAATAATGGAACTAGGCTAGACAGAAGAGGACTCTATCACTTAAAATGGAAAGCTTTCACCTTTCATTTACTAAAAATGTTTCCTGATAATACATAGCAAATACGAAAATAAGCTTTCCAGGACCTGCTTGTGAATTAGGTTATGGGGTCAGTGACTGATACAAGCTTAGGAAAAAAGTTTTTAGCATTTTAAAACTTTTAAAAGCTTTAAGATGTGCTCAGTAGGACATTTAAGATGAAGAACAAAGTCTCACTTCATAGGTAAGTATCAAGTTTTGAGTACCATGCATCCTCCTGAAATTTACTTTTAATGAAGTTGTCGGGAACTTCACGATGTTCAGCTGGTTTAGTCACATATTGCTCCAGCTTTTAAATAGCTTTGACATATTGGTATTTACGGGCAGTCACATTCGATGCAAAGTAGTTTTCCCACATGTTTAGCAAGATGCTCGTTTCTAGTAGTAAGAAAATTCACACACAAAATCATCAGACTCATCGCAGGTAAATTCATGTTTGTTGGAGGTCTTAATAGTCTGGAAGACTGGCGTTGCTCACACCATTTTATCTGTTCATGTTTTTCTTCTCACCTGACAAAGTGGGGGTGTTTTTTTGTTTTTGTTTGGTTTTTTGTTTGTTGGTTTTTGTTTTGTTTTTGTTGTTGGTTGGTTGGTTTTTTAAGTAACCAGGAATGTTTTTCCCCGTACTAGAAGAAACTTCAAATTTGTTTGCTAACTGGAACAGCATCAATTTTACTGGAAGCACAAATCTTCAAAAATTATTATGTACTAGAGCTTACAAATTATTCATAAGATCGAAAGTTTACTGTCTTTCTAGGACATTTCTTTATATAACAGGAAGCTTGACATAAAACCACATGAAAGTTAAAGTTTCTTCAGTTTTACTGTTCATAGATTTCCTTGTCATTTGCACCTAAAGTCACCTAAACACTTCTCTCTTCCCCTTCTTCCCACTCCATCATACACTGTACTATGTCCAAGCTTAATGACCAGCACATGCTGACTAATAAGCTGGCAATTATGTTCTTGCATTTCTTCACTTGAGGCAGTAACTTAGATCTCCCTCTACCCAACTGGAAGTTTCCATAAAGTCTGCAGAACACAGTTTTCTTTATGATCCTCTGACTGACAGAATCAGCTAACTGGTTCAACAGGTTGTGATCAGAAAGAGACGCAGAAAGACAGATAAGTAGACTAACGGCACGGTCACAACCACCTCTTAGAAAAGACGTTTAAAATCGCTTTTTATTTGCAACTTTGACTTCTTAAACCTTCAGCATTCATCGTATCTCCAGTTTAGAAATCTAAACTTTCTAGTGCAGGAGGGACTTTTTGAACTTAACACTGTTCTGGAAAGAGAACTTAATTCCATCCCTACAAATTTGCTGACATCCTGCATGGATGCAGGGAAGTTCTAATCAGGATGTTCCAAACACGTGAACACTGTGCACATGCTAGAAGATTAGCATTCTACATTAGAAGACTGATTTTTTTTTATTATTAAGAAAACAGCTGGAAAACTGTACTTTCACTTCAGAAAATAAAACACAGAGTTCATACTCTCAGTTAAACTGCTGTAAAGAAGGAAGAATCATGACGTACTCTACATCAAAACTAAAATGAATAGCCCACTGCTCCACCCTTAGATAGTCTACTTAGGGTTTTATACAACACATACTATGCGTGTGTGCCTTGCACTTTATAGACAGTAGCTTTACTTTAAGATTCTAATCCAATGTTACAGCTTTTGACACTTCAGACATTTTCTTCTGCCTCAAAAGAGTAATACTATTCTATTGGACGTTGATGTGGTTTTAATACTATTCAAGCTTTATTATGTAAGGCATATACAAGATAATTACAATTCTCAGCCAAAGCAATTTGACTGTAACAAGCAGTTTAAGCAACTGTAAGAAAGCATCTCCAGTCCTCCTAACTATGGTGTGCTTGCTAACCAGGAAGCTTTGGCACCAAGTTCAAATATAAACCAGTTTTAGTGAACAAAATATAGGAGAACACATAGCCAAGAATAACTGAAATGAGCAAGTGCTTACCTTGACTCTCCACTACTGTTTCTTATGCTTTCCTCATCACTGTGCCCATTCATTGTAAATATTAAGAAGTTTAAAAGATAAATAAAAGTCCGTTCAGGTTACAGTGTGGATATCAAGAATCCACTTCTTGGTATTCTGTACGTTTTCCAGGTGATGTGTTTGCTTTAGTGTTCTTTGTGGGTATTCAAGATTTCTCAAAAAATACCTAAAACAGTAAAGGAAAACATTGATATAATTTGAAAGCATGTTTGCAACTAAAAAGATACCAAAAATAACTTGGTCTTACACTAACACTAAAACGGGGCATCATGTTTGACATCATGTTTAACTCAGAACCAGCTTTTTGTGTGTTACCTGTTCACGGTTGATCATTTTATCACCACTCTCATCTGAAAAAAAATTTAATTAAAATCTTTCCTGATGTCTGTGAAAACCAGAAAAAAATATTCTCAAGAGAAGAACACATCTTTTTATTAGTTACATTTAAAAAAACCTGAAAGAATTAAATTAAATACACAAAACACATGAAAGGAAAGACCTGTCTAGCTTTTTGTTCAACTGCAGTTGGGTCTCAGCATACAGACCACCATGCTTTTTGCAACTTTTCATTGATGGTGCTGAAAACATGGCAATTTCTGCTGAATGACTAGCTGCAGAGTAGGAAATGTTAAAGAAATTACATTCTCTTTAGCATTGCAGAGAAGAACTGCATGCCTGCACCATACCTCGTGGCTTAACTTTTGCCACAGTACTGACTTCAGCACAAAGTAGATCCAAATTTTAAAGAAAAGCTGCCTACCTGAACACACAGGTAAAAACCACAGATATTAATGTGCTGCTAAGATCTGCTTAGTAAAATGTATTTCATGCACAAAACATAGTGGAAGCATTTCCAGATACACACACGCTGCTTACATCCCGTTGTAGGTAGAGGCAGGAAGATAAAGACTGCCCCGTTTAAAACAAGTCTCTCTACTAAATCAAACCAGCAAGATCCCACAGACGGAACGATCGCTATTTCACATACAAGAGCATCTTAAAGCAGATCACTGCAGTATCCGATGCAGCTAGAGAAAGTTTAGGCTCATCGCAAATGGACTGCAAGTATAAACTCACTGATAATCAGATAAAGAGCAGTGCCTCTCACAGATTTAGTGGTGTGAAAGCGATTAGGGGCTCGCCTGCTGGCCGCTTGCCCCGAGGTGCTCTCCTCTAATATGCAACAGCCCAACACAGTGGGGGGGGGGGAAGCCTCCCTCCAGGGTGGGAAATGCTCTGCGCTCAGGCACCATCTCAGACACCAGGGCTACTCCGGGCAGCAAACAAAGGCGATGAGGGAGGGGAAAGTGATAGGGAAGAGCCCTGCAACCCCCGAGGGGCCGCGAAGCAAGGTCGGGGACCCCGGGCAGCGGCGGTGAGCCGGGCGGCTCCC
>NW_009607105.1:0-656 GCF_000690535.1 Cariama cristata | reverse complement strand
CCCGGAATGCTGGCATGGCCGAAATGTTTCCCATAACAAAGTTGGTGCCGGTGCTGGGCCTTCCCTGCCCCAGCGCTGCACCCAGGCCCGGGTCCCGCTCTGGCTCTTGAAGGCAGCAGCCGTCCCTGCCCCTGCCCCTGTCGGTGCCTCGGCCCCAAAACCCCCCGCGCCGCCAGCGCATCCCTCGCTCAGCCGCAATTCCCCACCACCAGAAAGGAGCTGGCTGACTTTTTCCCCCCAGCTGGGTCCCTGCCAGGCTTTTATCTAGCGATCCCCAGCAAATCCCTGTCCAAACAATACGGATTTCTGACATTTTTTTGCAGTAAAGTAAACTCCCAGCACATCTCTAATTCCAGGGCTTTGTTGTTCTTCAGCACGGGCTGCCGTGGCTCTGCGCTGCCTTGCTGCGCCGGACTGGGCTGCGGGACGCCCCTCCACTCCCCTCGGGAAGAAAACACAGGGAAGGGAGCAATTAAATCCACGTGGTTGGAGGGCAGCGTCACCTAATTACAGCCATGGGGCCTCCTGCAAAGGTGCCCCTCTGAGAGCGTGCCCCTGGCTGCTGCTAACACCGTGATAACGAGAAGCTTTAATTATGCCCACATGACAGACACTTCATGAAATACATTCTCCCCCCGAGGGCTGCCTGGCCTTTT
>NW_009607104.1:12101-32121 GCF_000690535.1 Cariama cristata | reverse complement strand
CCCCGGGCTCCCGGCCGGTGGGGGGGCCAGGGGCTCCTCCGCCCCTGGGCGCCGGTCCTGGCCCCAGCGCCTTGTCCCTGTGCTGTGTTGGTGCTCTAGGTAGTAACTCTTGCGGAGAATGCCAAAGAAACCCTCCCCTCGCATTTCTGTGGCAAACATCCTCTCAGACCGCCGCTCAGTTTCACGGGCCTTTCGAAAAGGATTTGGTGGGGTTTGTGCCTTTTGCAAGTTGGTTTTCAAACCTCTTCCTCGCCTCGGTGCTGTCTTACTTGCTTAACTTTTCAAAGTTTATGATCTGTCTTCCTTACTTCTGTTCTTTTTAATTTCTTCACATTTTAAGAGTCTCTTTTAAGCTTCTGCCGAGTGGAAGGAAGTGGAGTCTAACCACAGCAACTGTTTTTATTGGTGGTTTAATTTTTTTTAAAAAAAACCCTCTTGCACAGGGTGCTGTCTTTCAGTAGTGTCCACACCCCCGCATGCAAACATTTATCTGTTTCACTCGCTTAATTTTTTCATAACAAGCTTCCTCCTGTTAGTGCAGTTGTGCATTTTGAATTAAAGCACTGCTGTGAGGGAGGGAGGTAGTGCTGATTGCAGGGTTTTGTTTATAGGTTGTTTCTGCAAGAACATCCCAGGTAAGCACAGGATAAAATGGCGCATTAAAACAATGTCCAACCGAATGCACCACCCAAAGACTTGTGCCCCAATGAAGTGAGCCATTCTAGATTCAAAACTTTTCCATCAATGGTAATGTGCTGAAAATCACTAATATGTGGATATGCTTAAGGATAATGTTTTAAGTTAGGAAAATAAAATCACATGCAAAGCCCAGAGGACATTCAAAACATCTTGAAGCCTATATTGATGAATAGATACTCATAAGGATTTCTTTATGAAAATCTCTTTTATTCCTGCACTTTCTAGTTCTGCTACTGACCAGGTTAAGGTTTCAGTCTCTGCAATGGAAAGAACTAGCAGAGTCTTTTATAAACATAATCTTAGACTTTTTTTTTTGACTTGTCAGTACAGGTTGTATTCTTGAAGTATAGTAAGTAAAATTTCTTTTTACGATAATATGGTCTAAGTGTTAGATCTCTGCTATGAAATGATGATAAAGTTCTTAATATCTTCCTTTCCCGTGCCTGCCTACAAAACTGCAAGAACAAACTGAACGGCTTTGCAACAGGAAGGAGAACATCAAGATGAAGCTTTCACTGAACGTGCACCAGTATCTCTGGAGTGGTACCCACTGCTCCCAGGTGCCTCAATGATCACATCTGGGGATTTAAACACAGTAGACTGACTGCCTTCTGTTTGTAATGCTGGGTAGAGGGAAATTGTTAACTGTTAGATTAATGAAAAGCTTACAGTATTCCATCAGATCTCCTTGGGATTGTTAAGTGGAAACGATTGTGTCTCATTTTAAGGTATACGTGGCTTGTCAATCGATGCTTATTGTGCTTGTGGGAGCTGTGCCTGAGTATCATATAGACCAAGGAGGAATTCTGGTGAGCGGAGCTGACCTTGCCAAGCATATCCATTTTGCGGACAACTTCACATCCATAGTAACTGAGGCAAGTACTTCTGTCGTGCCTAAGCATTTCTTCTCTTCTTGGGATTTCTGCCACTAGTGCAGGACGTGGCGCTTGTAAAAGCTGAGCAGGGCTTAGTGTAATGTTTTGCTTGTGCTATTAAAAATTATTGGAACCCACCTATCTGGCTCTTTCATTTTATCATTATTTTAAAATCTCAAAGTATATCACTAAATTATTAGTTTAGCTTTCCTAGCGTAAATCTAATACTTATTAATTTAGGTTAAACTTTATCTTATTTATTTTGTTTTCAGTTTTCTTTACCTTCAGATGTTTTAGAAAGTCATTACTAATGAAGAATGATCATTTAGCTAGTTTGTAACTCTGGACTTTAGGATGAGCTCCTCCTGATGTCTGTTTTCTACAAAGAAAAGGTTCAATTTGTCAGATCTGCACAATCTGCTGTGCACGTAAACTTTACCATGAGTTGCATTAGTTTCTCACAGAAGATAGATCTTGAGGATTAAAACTAGTATGAAAATGAAACTCATGCACCGCATGTCTGGGTATTTTAATGTGTGGTGAGAGTGGGAGATGGAACAGATGGAAGTTTGCTGAGTGGGACAGGAGCTGGACCCTTCATCCATGAGGAATGAATTCCATAGAAGAGGCTGCATTTGGTTTTTGCTAGTCCCTGGGCTATAATCACTCAGGCAAGCATGAGTGACCTAAACATCACTGCCAGTGCCAAAAAAAGGTTGTGTGGGTGGCTTGGCTTGTAGCATGAACTGTCAGAGTTCTGCTGATTGAATTCTTGGAGCGGTTGTCAGTAAACTTGTATGAGACAGGTTAGCACTTGGTGTAGCTGGTGCCAAAATTTTACTTCCTTCCCATTATCCCAAATGTGACTGTAATGTTTATCTTGGAAAAGTGTAGTGACTAGACATAAGAAGGAATGATGCAATATTGGATCATATCCTCTGTCAGAAACAGATTTTTTTGATTAGCCTGTTTTCCAAGATCACCTTTCAGTTTCAGACTCTCAGCAGGATGCGTTGATATGGGGTGGCACTTAGTTTAGAATCAGAAATCAGCAAATTTTAATTAATACTGCGTTTTTAAATGTAGAAGTCAATGTCCCTATTTCCAAAATACATACTAATTCTCAAGATTCATCAAAACAAATTTATGTTCCCATTCATTTCAGTAACTTTGTTGTAAGTGTTTTTAAATTATATTATTAATAGTCTTGTCATGGAATCTTTAGATGCTGGCCAACGTTTTGCTGTATGGTAGCGGTCTAGTAACTAAGTCAAACTGCCATGTGGATTTAAAGAGCTGAGAGGATATCTGTTTTGATGATAGCAAATTTGGCAATGTTTTTGTTGGCAAGTTACAGTTAATTTTGACAAATACTTAACAAGTTCCTTTTGTGCAAATAAAGTAGATAGACACATTCTTTTAAAAGTTATGTTCTTCACAGATTATTATACCAGACTTGGTAAAATATGAGCATCTTCCAGTGATGCTCTAAGCAGCACAAGTAACAGTTTGCAAAAGCAATCTTTTCTTTTGTTCTGTCCTGAGAGAGGAAGCTGCTTTAGTAAGGTTTATTTCCTTTATTTTGGTGATGGAGCTTAAACTGTAAATATTTTCAGTTCCGTTCTGGTTTGCCAGGGGCAGTGTTCTGCTCTGGAGCTCAACAAAACTCCAGAGCAGCTCTTCAGTTCTGCTTCAAGAACTAACCATTGTAACTAATCTTTGCATAACTAAGGCTTTGTCAATAATAGCTCAGACTTGGTTCGTGGAAAATACAGTTGCTGGAATTGCTTCTTGGTCTGGCATCAACTCAGTCCCCTGCTTTAAGAAGTGATGATGCTTAGGAAGGTGAGTTCAGGAATGTCTTATTTGATGTAGAAATGGTCCTTTACCTTTGAGAAGTTGATTTTTACAACCATATCCAGGAGCATAAAGTTGTTTTGTCTCTTGTATCGGCCTGAAACACTCTGCAGATGAGAACTGCGAGTTTGAAATTTGTATGCTGTGGAGCGCTAGCATGGAGGGGAAGGACTTATGCCAGCAGTGCTCTGTGCCTTGGAGAGCACAAGCCGTGTTATTTTTATACTTGAAGTTTCCTGAGGATTCATGCCCAGGAACATTTCATTGTTGAAGTCTCCTCAGTAAGTTAAGAAACCATAAGTTTCGGGGCTACATCTTTATCCAGTGTGATAGGGTAGAATCTGCTACATAGCAGGGTATAGTAGAAGCCAGCTGCAAATGGTGCTGTGCAGGAGTTTTGCCTTCCCAGGGTATCGCAAAGTCCCGCAAAGCTCTGGAGTGCTGGAACACTGAGTACACAGGACCAAAGAAGGCATCCTGTGAACGCTTTAAATCTTGTCCTGCTCCCGCAACCTGTGTCTTGCAGGCTGCTGGGTGTGTAGAGCACAGGGAACTGGTGGGTTACTGGGTGGATGGAGCCATGCCTTCTCTGTGCTTTGCTACTATCTGAATTCTGATTGAGTAAAAGCATATGTTTCTTGAGATTGCTGTAATTACAAGTTTCAGTAAATTCCTAATGTTCTTTGGGGATCTGTATTAATTTAAGGCAGACCCTTCAGGGCTGAGGTCCTATTTTTTTTTTTTTTTTGAAACCTTCTACTTCTTAAAATAAGCAGACAGCGTTCAGATCCTTCTTCCTTTCCCCAAAGGACATACTGTACATACCGTTTAAAAAGTCAGCATGACACTCATCTACTTTTTTGAAAGTAAATTTTCCAGTTAATACACTGGGAACTTTTTGAAGTACTCAAATAATGATTAAATATTTCTTTGGGTAAAGTTTTGCATTGAATTAGTTAAATTCTTTTCCTGGAAAATTACTTAGGATTTTCTGATTGCCATTCTTTCCCAAGTTCATGATGTCAGCAATGTTTGTAATATCAACAGTGCATTTCTGTGAGTGATTCTCCTTGTTTGTAGCAGAGGGGCAGCACAAGCTGTCTGTGTGCCTTGCCCTGTCAGGAAGTAGTCTAAGTTTCCTTCCGATTTCAACCCACTGTCAGTTCATTTTCTTCTTTTCTGACAACTTCTGATTATGCTGCCTCAGTTTGGCTTTTGGATGAGGTAGAAAGTACCCATTGTTTGTTGTAAAGAAACCCATCATTTGTTTCTAACTTTTGGTTGATTCCAAGTGCATGTGCACAATAAGATAGTAAAATATCAATGAGTAGTCACTAAGTAGTTCTTAGAGTTTTTCTAAAACAGAATCATCTTTCCATAATCCCTTCCTGCTTCTCTTCAACATGTGTATGATGAGGAAGGGCACCAGGGATTACTCGTGGTTCAGGAAGCATAGCTGCACGTTAGGAACTCTCTTAAGTACAGCAATAGTGAACATGTGTTATTCTTGTTAGTGAATAATTTTTATTACCTGTTCATTTTATTACCTATTCATTGAAATAGCAAAACTTGTTCAATGTTGAAATGGCTAAGCTGTTAACAATTCAGGCTTTCCTTGTTTTAATAAGATAAGTTGCCTTGCCAAATCTTGGGAGTTAGGGTGCAACTAATTATACTTTGCAAATTGAAAGCTTATAATGAATGAAATTTTTGAGGGGAGAGAAAGTAGAGAGAGATGTGAGAGTCTGCTAGGGAGGAAAAAATATAACTACTGTTAGCTTACCTATCAAACTTTTAACAAAATTTTAATTGGATGTAAAGCAAGAAGTGGGAAATGGCAAGAGAAGAATTTTGATAGATTTTTATTATTTTTTGAGGAAGGCAGCAACTTGGTGTTAGTACTTTTAACAATGAAGAGATTTTTTTTTTAACAGTGGTACCTAATTGAACAAGAAGCCTACAAAGTCAGCCTTGCATCATCCCTATTTTTTGCTGGATTGCTTATTGGAAATATCACATTCGGCCCTTTGTCAGATAAACTGGGCAGGAAACCTGTGTATATCTCAGGTAAGGTTGTTAAAAGGTTTTTGTTAAGCATTCTACATGGATAACATCATCTGTTTCTTTTCTGCCCGTGCGCCCCCTACGCAGAGGTTGCCCGTGGGTCACCTGCTTTGTCAATGCTATGGAGTCAATGATCTGTATAAGCATTTCACTCGGAGTAGGGCAGCACTGAAATTGGTACGAATGTGCTGATCAGCATAGCAGTCACTAGAATATCAATGGGAGATGAAAAATAACCTGGTTTTGCTATGACTGTCACTGTTGGAACACAGTATTCCTCATGTTGCCTAACCATATTGTTCACAGTAAAAATAATTCTCTCTTTCTTGGAGGGGGTGGGGGAGAATGATTTACCTAAACATTTTTAGAGTGGGTTACTAATGTCCTGGTGTTTTGTTTTCCAGCTGTGTTTGCAGCCAAAAAGATCTTTTTGTTTAGTGATAACATTGTCTTACGGGACATCATCTTTGGTATTGCAGACCTCAAGTGTGTGACTTGAAAGTTATTGTAATTTTTATATGGTGTGATTTCAGAAAGCCAAAAGCAAGAGATTGGAGACAAGAGTGCTATAGATGACTCATTACAGTCAGTAACCAACTGTGGTCCCTGCCTTTCTTCTGAGTTCGAGAGTTCATGCTACTTAATGTGTAGCATAAGTACTAATTACACTTTATTCTCTCTCTACAGGTCTAATTTTTGATGTCATTTTTGGGTATGTCACAGCATTAGCTCCGAATTATGACATATTTGCAGTTTCACGTTTTTTTGTTGGAATTGTGAATGGTGGAATGGCTCTTGTGTCTTTTGTCCTAACACAGGAATATGTAGGAAAATCATTTTGGTCATTTACAGGTGGGATTTGGGAATATTTAACCATTATTGCTGTGCCACATATTGTTCTGACTATCAATACCTTACATTTTACGTTTGTACCGAGTAAAGTCAGTTTGTAGCGTAAGTCAAGTAAGTGTGATGCGATTCATCCAGGTTCTAATTTCTGTGAGAAGGGTCCCTGAATAAGGAAGGTGGGATTGAGTTTGATAAATAGCAAAAGTGAGGTTTTAAAATTGGTACATTGATTCCTAAAATGTCTCAATTTGTACACTGCATTACATTTAAAAAAAAAAAAAAATTAAAAAAATTTTAGCAGATCCTGCCAACTTATGAATGATGCTGTATGGTATCTTGGGAATGTATTCTTGAAAGTGTTCTTTGAAGTTTCCCTGCACCACAAAATGACTTAGTGCCTGGATAGTGTGTTTTCCACTGCTGAATGTGCTGACCATCCAGTATTTTTAAATGTCGTTTTACATATGCCACCGCCAAGACTTAATAAGTTTAACACTTGCACATCAGAGTGTTGTAAAGCTGGACGAGCTCAGACTGTAACGTGTTTTTGGCTAGTACAACATGGGGAAAAACTTGGTCCAAATGCTTACTTGCTGTGGCTGTAAGTGTATTTCTCTCTCTCGTTTACTTGGTTACCTTGTTCTACTATTTTTCTTATTTCTTATGTGGACTCCTGGGGATGTATGAGACAGTTGTGGTTTAGTTACAGCTTTCCACTTAAAGTACTGAATTTTTTTTTTTCTCTTGGGGTTGCTTTTTTGACTCACACCCTCTCTCTCTCCCACCCCTCCTGCCCCTTGCCCTGTTATCTCTGTTCTTCCCAGCCTTTCTCCCTGCAGGGCCAGCCTCCTGGTGGACCAAAGAGACAGTCCGTTCGTTTCTGCTGCTTCTTGCTCTAGGTGCTTTATTCTAGTTCTGCTCAGCTGTTGAGAAAGAGGTGCTGAACAACTGATCAGGGGCTGAAGGAGAGGGAGCTGCTGGATGCAGCCCAGCAGTGTTAAAGAAGCTCTCCTAGTGTTGGCTGTGAGCTAGGCTTTGTGGGTGATAGCTGAGAGTCTCTGGGTTAGTACACGGTCTCTGGTGTTAGTCTGCAGAGGGTCTGTTGTTAGGCTTTTGGAGTTCAAGTTGACCCCAGATTTTTATCACTTTTATGCTTGTTCATCAGAAGCCTGCTGTAATAAACTTCTGGTTTGCAGCTTGCACTGAACTCTGTCCTTATATTTACTTCCAATTTCTGTTCCAGCCTGCCACCTCTATTCAAGATTACCTTTATAGACCTAAATGAATCACTTGTGCTCAACACTTTCCCTTCCTGTCTTCAGGTTTTCTCTTTAGTCTGTAGATTCCTGTTCATTTCTTGCTCTCTCCTATGTACCACTCTTTCTTTTTAAAAAGGGGGGAAACCCCCCTCCCCCTATACATTATACAAAGCTATTCTTCATTGGGATTCTGTAATATACTTAAGCCAGCTAGTTCACAAGTGCTGTAAAGATAACTCATAAAATTAGTATTTTATTTAGGTATATCATGGGCTATGAATTTCAGGCTTTTGCTTAAGAAATTTTGATTTTCTTTTGCCAATGGTTTCTGTAGTCACTGTTTTGCTCTTGTCTCTTCAGGTTCGTTAACTAATTTGACATTTGCAGTTGGTATTGCTGTTTATGCTTTACTGGGTTACTATGTAAGAGAATGGCGCTACCTTGCCTTGGTATCAAATACTCCAGGAGTCATCTTCCTCCTTCTTTCTTTGTAAGTGGTTCACGTGCATTGTAATGATAAGAAAAAATATGCAGCAGTTTAACAGTTACTTTTTCTTGTCATCATTCAAGAGAGTGTATAAACAAGGATGACATTTTTCTGTATAATTTTGTGAACTAAGCAAGAGAAAAACCCCGTTGTGAAGGAAGAAGCAGTTTTAAATGAAGCAGAAGGTCAGGGTTATGCAGAAGACAAGCTTGTGTTTCTGCATGCTGTTACAGTTGTGGTGGCCAGCATTGCAAAGCGCAGCTGTGTGCCAGCTGTCCAATAAAGCTGGATTACAAATCTGCTTGGGGAAGGGAAGGCCTGCCAGAGCCTGCGAGCTGGAGCGTGAGCCAGGAACACTGCCTTCTGCCAAGGAAGGGCTTCAGCGCTTGAGAAGGTTTGGAAGTGATCCTAGAGGGGTTTTAGAGTTGCTTTTCGTGAGACACATGCATGCAAAGGAAAATAAGTGAGAGCGCTTAGAATTGCCTTTTTAGTGTGATATGCTATGTATCTGCTTGCTTTTGAGGTCCCTTGTGTCTGTTCCTGGCACTGTTGTGCTTGGGTGCTCCTATTTAGAATTCCTACATTGACCTATCACAAAAATGATTATGAAATGCATCAGTATTTAAGGAATTAAAAGTGCTGGCTTTGTCTGGCCTGTGTTCTTACAAAATATTGTTTTAACACATCAAGTAATACATCTTGTGTGCTTCTGATCACTAATTAAAGCTGTAGAAGAAATAGAAGAATTAGTGTAGTAGGTTGTGTACACATGAATACATGGAATGTCTAGCATACAGCATAGACAAAAAACCCTCTTCTGATTCTTTTCAATTATTTTTTGTAAATTTCAATTTTTTTTTTAAATTTCAATTATTTTTTAGATAGATTTGCTCTTGAAATAAGTTCTGTTAAAGAATACACCAAAAAAACCCACCTAACTCATTCCTGTAGTCAAGGAAAACAAAGCCTCTAGGCTGAGGAAAAAAGTTCTGCATAATATATTTTTCTCTATGGTGTTCTGTTTCTGATGGAAATAAAATTACTTCGCCCAAATACTAAAAATACTGCGATCATCTGAAGTAATGAAAGTTTAGTTTGGTTGTAGGATGTATATCTCTGTTAGAGAGAAAAAGAGAAGTTCAGAGAAAAAAAAAGTTGAGTTAAAAATATTCCATTCTTTATTTTATGGCTCATATAAAAGCAGCAGCACACTCTACAACCTGAAAAAAAAGGAATCATGAACTGAAGTTGTGGTAAGCAAGGATATCCTGATGATACTTGGGAATAAGAGATTGTGAGCAGCAATGAGCTGGTAGTGGAGCCTGAGAAGTAATTCCCCAGTAAGGTTTCTTTCTGCTTCTCTCTGCTCCAACTCAGAGCCCTTCCCATAATGGAGAAGCTTGAAATAAACTTTGTGAAAACAAAGTTTTGGATGGGCTGTTCAGATAATTGGGATTTGAGTTACTTCCTGGATAATGCTAGTGTAGCTTTTCCTGAGAATTCAGTTCAGCAGAGGTCAGGATTTAGATTTAAACTCCTCTAACACAACTGAGTGCTTTGTCAAGCATCTCCAACAATTCTTCTGTAAGGTTAACTATTATTATCAAAGTATGTGGAATTTAATATGCAGAACAGTGCAAATAGAATGTTTTTCTCAGAATTTTGTATTGGTACTTTTTTAAGTATTGATTTGCAAAATGGAAAGATTGACTTTAGTGCTATGTTCATAGGAATGAACTTGGCATCATTGATTTTTCTGTTCTTTCCTGCTAGTACACTCCCAGAATCACCACGATGGCTGTACTCCCAAGGGAAAACAGCAGAAGCTGAGGATGTGTTGCAATATATTGCCCTTTGTAATGGAAAAGAGAGATTAAATCTAACATTAAAACCAAGTGCAGGAACTTTCAGAAAGGATGAATCGGCACCTGGTATCCTAAACTTAGTAAAACACCCAGTCCTTCGGTGGCGGACCATCGTACTGATGTACCTCTGGTATGTAATAACAAGATACGGAAATGCTGTGAATGAGTCAGACATGAGGAAACGGTTAAAATTTTCATTCTTTCCTTTTAAAAATTCTGTCCTCAAAAACTGAATTGTAAATTTGTCAGTTGATGGCAGACAATAATAATCTAAAATGATGCATTGTGAAGTTGATGCTTCTTTATTATTGCTGTTGCATTTTATTTTCAGTGTGTTACTTAGAAACTGCTTCAAAACCTACTAAGAAATAATCTGGTGAGAGCATAATAATTTATATTCAGTGAAATGAGAAACTGAAGCAGAAATTATTGAGAGGAATGTGTATTTCAACCTGTCTTAAGAAGAAACAGACTACATGGGTTAGACAACAGTAGAGATCTGGAGTAAGAATAAGCGTTGAGAGCCCAAAAGCATGTTACATAGGTTTAGTGGAGGAAAACGGTGGGCAAGATAAAATACAGATTTGTATTTTAGATACAAGATAAAATAAATTTGTATTAGGTGCTGTTTTGAAAAGTGGTACAACTTGGAGAAAAGCAATCACCCGGAAGTGCAAGAGGATGTAACATAATATATTACCAATTAATGGCGGTGCAGAGGGAACTCCTGAGGTGGGAAGGGTGTTGGGTTGGTTGTTACAGCAGCAGCTGTTGAAAATTGGCTTGAGCTAAAATCTGTTGGAGGAACAGTTCTTTTCCAAAATGCCAGAACAAGTTTTCCCTTTAAAGTTCAATGTCGTTTGAGACCGTTGTCAGGATGTAGATGAGAAAAATCAGTAGTTTGTGTGGGGTAAGCAGAGACGTGCAGGACGTGGAAGAAGCGACAGGAACATCTTTGCTGAGCGGGACCTCTCCAGAAGCATCTTAGACTCTTAAGTTGGTGGTAGGTAAATATAAGTAATTTACGGTGATGAGAAATCACACAAAAGCATTCTTACCTTCTGGAAGAAGAGGTCACAGCACTGTCTCTCAGACTGTAAGGTACAGTGCACGGAGCTGTTGGAGTGCTGTCACAGCGGTTCTCACCCAGCTCCTTGTGCTGTTGCTCAGGAGCCTTTAGTACCAGCCTCAGCTGTGACTGACAGCCTTCTCCCTCTATCAGGCAAAACTTGCCTTTCCTTTTCTACATCGCTTGGACAGTAAGCGAGCGACTAGGAAATAGGCAAAATGTCTGTGTAATATCTGGTGGTCTTTCCAACCCAGTCTTGTTTTTTGTTGGGCAGGGATGTGGGGGCTTAGTCCTTTCCAAGGAAAGTGGTAGTAGGTTTGTTGGGGAAGCTTTCCATAGGGTTGGGGAAGACACTCAGTGCTAAGCAATGGATGTACATATAATTTTCTTTCAAAAGACTGCTTTGCAACAGTTAAGCATCAGCTGCTTACAGTTAAGCTTTTTAGATTTGCTAAATAACCTAGGAAAAAAACCAAGCTGATAAAAAATTCTGAAAATTATTCTGTGCAAATATATAAGCGCTTGGTTTTTTTCAAGAGGTTACTTTGTTTAATTAAATAGGAACTATCCTCTTTGCCTTGTATCCATTCTGAGGGGAACTAAGAGTTCTCTTCCTAGCATGTAACTCAATGTAGCTAATCTATAACTCAGCATAAATTACCTTTTAAATAGTTTCTTAGCCTTAAAGACTAGGTTTGTTAGTAATACAACTTTTATGGTCATTTTCAGGTACGTCTGCAGTTTTGTGTACTATGGACTAACTTTAAATGCTGGTGAATTAAGAGGAAATCTGTATTTAAATGTGGCTCTTTCTGGTCTTGTAGAAGTTCCAGCATTTCCTCTCTGCATGTTTTTTATTGAGAAATCCTGGTAAGAAAAACTTATTTCCTAGTTTCCTGCATGTATTTGTAGATAGCTTAGCAAAATATGAACATTTTTATCAGTAAGATACTTCACTGTTTTTTCTAAACAGTATTAATTCTTTGGGGATTCCTTCTGCTGCAGGGGTTTCTGCAGTTGATACAGAAATGGGACTCTGATTTTCTACCTTTTCTCTTTTTTAGTTTTGTTCATTTTTTGAATTACTCATGATGAACTTTTCAATTATTAATGTTAATAAAAAAAGTTTGTTTTTATGGAAAAAATGAGTAGCCTAGTTATTTAAGTATCTATAGCTTATATATATGTCTTGCCTATTTTATTTGGAATGACTTGTTTTTGTAATGCCTGCCAACTGCAGTTCAAAGCTGTTTTCAGCATTGTTCATTTTTACTTAAACTTTTCAAAGAGAGCTTTGACGTAAGAGCCGTTCAGTGTTCGCTAAGGCATGAATGATTGATGTCCCTGTATTTTCATACTTTTCAGTGTATTTGGAGGCCATCATTTATGTAGGTACTTAGTTCCAAAGGCCAAACAGTCTGGCAACCCAGAGCTACTTGGGGTTTCATGTAACCTTCAGTTTCAGTATCTTTGTAGTGATACTTTGATCTCACTGGAGTCAATGGCAAAAATCCCATTTTCTTCAGTCAGGTGAGGATGTCACCTTTTGGGTTTTTTAGGGAGTAAAACGCTGTCAGCTCGGTCAAGCTAAAAACCAAAACAACCAGCCAACCTTCACCTCAAGCCTAGGAAGCCTGAGTCAAGGACATGCATTTAAACCACAAACTGCATGAGTCCTTTTCTACATTTTCCTCCTCCTCCCCCCCCCCCATGGTAATTTGTCAAACTGTAAATTTCCAGCTTTTGGTTTCCTGAAGTAAAGATATGTGTAGTTTTAGGCGCCTAATGCAAAACAGAACGTGGCAACTCAGCTGCTGTGTTTTCAGTTTTAGTGAGCGGTATCCTTAAAGTATAGCTTTTTTTGTTGCAAAAATAATTAGAAGATTTTAAAAGCGAGTATTGTTTGTTTATTGTATGTAAACTGTAGTTCTACTAGTATCAGATAGTAGTTAGAAATAGCTGTGAGAATTCATGAAGTAACAAGCATGTATGGTATTTCTACATGGCTGCAACCTATTATTAAGAATATCTTTATTTGTGGTCCTTTGCAAATAACTACAAAATATTTAAGTATGGCAGATGTGGAGATCAGCTGGTGATTTTTTTTTATCCTGTTGTCTTCTCTTTTAATTTAAAACACTACACAGTAGAAATAGCTTTTGATTATTTCCGTGTGCATACTATAAAACACTACACAGTAGAAATAGCTTTTGCTTATTTCCCTGTGCATACTCTTAGACAGAAAAGCCTACAAAATAGTTTTACTGTATGTCATAACTGCATATATTTATGCAAAGTTGTAAAAGAGAAAGATAGATTAGGAAGCATTAGAATTACATTTTCTTGACCAATATTAATTTGATCTTTGTATGTATGCACTGTAATACCCTTTGCCTTGCTCAGTACGGAGAAGAAAAAAGTCTGTGAGTTCTTGTTGCTGAAGTAGATGGGTTCTTCTCAAGGCTTACAAATTCAATAGCTTAGAAATCTAGCTTGGCTAGAAATAGGAGAGCTCTTGTGGGAGGACTTGAGTACACAGAACTAGGGAAATAATGCAAGATTTGATGCACTTGGCAAGGTACAGTAGATTTATAGATGTTAATAATGCTGCTGTGTACTTCAGTTGGTATTTTTGCAGATTAATTCAAAAACTACTGAAGGACTTTGTTTCCATCTTTATCTGAGTGCTCTTTTCCATCTAGGTCTGGAAGACGTAAAACTATGACGTGTTTTCTGATATTTGCAGGATTTGCCTGTATATTTACCATGTTTTTACCAACAAATGCTGGTAAGTATGTACTGCTGCTAAAGATGATGTTTGTTAATTTGGATAAAAGCTGACAAAACACCTTAATGAGTATTTTGTGACCCAGTGTATCAGGGCCTAAAGCCCTATCTGTTTCTACCTCTCTTTTTCTGGGGCTGGTCAGGGAGCCAGGGTCTTGTCTATATTGCTTTTAACTTCTTGCAGGCATAATTTGACCCTGTTAATTGACTACATTCTGACTGCAAGCCCTTGGCTCTTTGAAGGCTAGACCAAACTGTCACATGCTGTCTCAGATACACACACTGCATTCATTTATCACTATTAAGCAGTTTTCCTTAAAATGCTGGATTTAATAGCCAGACTACAGTGCAGTACAATGTTAGTTTGACTGGATCGTGACAGTGTGAGATGCCAAGCTTAATTTTGCATTTGTTTTGGTGGCATGTAATATTTATAGAAGTAGCAACTGAGGCTTTCCTGAATTAGAAGCTTCATTCACCATTAAAAAACCCAAACCACTAAAAAACTTTAAAAAAAAAAAATTTGTACTTGAAAATTAAAAATGGAAGTCAGAATTGCAATATGGAAGCCATCGGGATGGCAAGAAGCTTGCTGTCTTTCTCAATCTCATGCTGTGTGTCACTACACAATGCAGTTGTGCGGGCAGTTCATGGTAGCAGTGGAGTATCATCAAGTATATTTCTCATCTCAAAAGATGTGTTTTTTCTAAGTTGCCAGTGATGTTCATGTATGTTTGGGTTTGTATTTTCACTTTTCTTTCCATTTCAAGTACAGTTTTTCTATACTAATATTTATTTTAGCTACTGAAAACTTATGTCTATATGACACTAGCAAATAAAGTGGCTTCTCTCTACTTGTATCTTTCTTAATATTGCTTCAGTAGAAATGCCTTAACGGTGTTTTGACTGAGGAGCACCAGTGATGTGATTACAAGGTAGCCTTCTATAGGTTGCGTTCATCCTTGACAGTTATAAATGCTGTCTGGCATCCATTTCAAATCGATCTCAGAAAAGTCTTGGGAAGAAAAAGACAGAGATAAAATATCCCATAATCCTATTTGCCATGCTTGTGTTAATTCAAGTCCTCAGATGTTTTGTTGCTCCTTTTATTGAGACAGTTTCTTCCTTTGTTCCAACAAGTGTTCTCTTCATGCTTCACTTCATATATTTTAAAACAAAATGAAAGAAAAGCAGTAGTGACGAATCAGGATAGGGTAATAATTCCTGAAGAGTTGCTAAATTTCAGGAAATCTTCTGCCTTTTTCAGTTGGCTTGACTTTAACCCCATTAAAATGTCTTTCTTTCCACTGTGATAAGAGTAAAGCTGGTTCTTGGCCCAGCGTAATCTGTGTTGGTTAAGCAGAAAGAAATTCAGGTCCAACCATGATGAAGATGAGTCACTTTGAATGAAATGAGGATTGTTGCATCTCTAATCTGACCTTCCTATTACTAAGGAGAACACTTCCTATGTTTGTCTAAGCCTGCATTCTCCTCAGTGATTGATAAGATCCTTGACTTTATTATTACAAGGGGTTTAAGATTTTAATGAGATATTGGGCATTTGCCTCTTGTGTCTGTAACCTTCATTCGATTTCTGAATAACTGCTAACTTGTGAATGATAATCTGATCCAAGTAATTTCTCCTGTGGAATAAGCCAAGAACAGTTCCATTATTAAAGATGTATGCTGAATTTGAGACTAAAAATCTCTCTAAGGTTAAATAAAAACTGGTATATCCCTCAGCTCCCTCTTTCCTTATCACTTAGAACTCATCGATGAATTTGTGCGAGTATCAGATTGGAAGATGGTGAGGGAGAGGGGGAATGGAGCTGTAATATTATTTTCTTTCAAAAGCTGCTGAAAAGCACGAAGACGTCTTCTGCATTTTGTGTCTGCTTTATACTATAGCAAGCAAAGGAGACTTCTAGTCTAGGCATAGCTAGATTTTAACTTTGATTTAGATTTATCTGCTTGTGCCGAGCACATAATAGCTTTTTGTGACTTTCATCGATACGGTTTCCACTGAAGAAGGAAAGAAAATTTGCTTTTCTTTAAATCAGTTTTGTCTCAGCATTTGTTAATGTTGGGTATTTCCTTCTGTGTTGAGAACTACCCTTTCTTGGTGGGTATTTTTTCTGAAGTAAATTTAAAGACTCCTTTAGTTTCAGAAGTACTGCTACTTTCATCAACATGACAGCTAGAGGGTGAATCTACATAACGGCACTGCAAATGAGACTACTAATGGCGTTGATGGCATCGAAACTTAATCACAGAGTAACTCCTGTTCTAAATGATCTTAAACGTCAGCACTATTTGTTACCATTTTCCCCCGTTTTACTTCTCTATATTCCAAAGATTAATTAATGGAAGATTATCCCTTATCGATAAATATCTGAATTTAATAAGAATTTAGAACTTTGCCTTTTACCCAAGTTGGAAACAGTTGCTGTGATTGTACTGTTCCAGGCAGAACTGTGTGCCTACTGCTGCTGCTGGAGGTTCAGGTGAAAGGGTGTCAGACAAGACATACTAGAAGTGTTAAAGATGCTGCAGGGACATGCTTGGCTGGACCTAGCGAATGACCTATAAATGGTCACCAGAATCACCATAGGAGAAAGTGCATTCCTGTTTTTAATGTGTTACATTTTATAGATGTAAAGAAAATAATGGACTGTTCTGCAAGAATTGCTAAAAACATGTTCCAAGACTCCGAGGAAAATATAATGACTATGTCTGGGCTTACTTACCCAAGGAAGCTGATGTGTAGTGAACTTCCAATGTGCTTCTAATCCCTCAATAATTCGCCACGTGACCAGCCTTCAGCCTCCCTTGAGGGAGGGAACCTCGAGAAAATAGTGCACTTTAAATTCACTCCTGAGCTTCTGAGTGCTAATTTCTCTGTCTAGACAGACTTTCTTCCCTTTTCATAGTAAGACCAAAACTTCCCAAGTGCACTAATGCTACATTTCTCATACATGGATATGCAGTGCTCAATTTAAATCTCCCTGGGAGAGAAGCAGCAAGCTTTAAAACGCATTTGAGAATTACAAATCTCTTCTTCATCACTTTGTGTTTGGTTGGTGGAAGAAAAGGGATGTCTCAGCTTTCTGCCTGCACCCAGCAGGGCTCTGAGGACCAGGTTCACACCTTTCCCTCAGGCAACTATGTAGTATTCCAGGTCTTACTGAGCAAAAGGAGAACTTGGATGAAAATGGTGCATGTTTTCCATGAATTACAGAAAAAACTGCAAAAGTGCATCACGCTGAAAGAAATGAAATCAAGTTTCTGGATTTCAGTTTACGTACAAATGAATTCCTGCTTCAGTTGAAATAGAATCTGACTAGGTCAGATGAATAGAACTGAAAATATTCAAGGGCAAAATTAAGAGCAATTGAGAAGCAATCAGACTTTCCCATTACTTAAACAACATCATTTGATCCAAACAGAAACATGCTGAACTCGGTGCTGAGGAAGAGAATCTGAAAGAAAGCTAATCAGAGCATTCGTTCTTTTTTCATGCTTTAAAAAAACCATTAAATTATCTTTTTATTCAAATGCATGGTGCAAACATAACCATCACCAAAATCAGGGTAATAAAAGCCGTGTTTCTTTTGGACTTTAAAAGATGCGCACTTAAGTTTAGCCAACTAAACTCTGTCTATTAGTAAACTGGGCTGCATTAGCATTTGTTCTTTCCAGTTACAAAGCTGTTGCATTTTAAGTCCCAACAGGATGTCCTTGGGGAGCAAATCAACTGTCAAGGTGAATCAAGTTTTATGGTTTTAATCTAATAAACTAGTCAAGGAGGCTACGTTGTCTGTTTGTGCTTGTCAAAAGACGCAGTTACCTGGTAAGGTATTCTGACTGCAGAGCTGGAAGCGTTAGTCCTTCTGTTTAGAGCTGTGATAGTTTCATACTTTCCCCCCAAAACAGGTCAGGTTTTCTTGGTCCTAAATATAGTTTTATGTATCCGTTCTTGTGGTAGCTCTTAAAATGATTGGGAAGAACTGCGATACTGCTTTTGTGGTTGAAAAATGTATGGATGAAACTTTGTTTTTGTGTGACTCTTAGAGGACTGGATATTTTCAACATTGTGTAAGACAATAAGAAAAACAGTAAGAAAACAGACTATGCTTACATCTTGTTTTTTCTTCCCTGAAAGGTCTGCTCCTTAATCCCACTTTGTTAGCTTTGTGTGGAAAAATGATGGTCAGCGCCGCTTTCAACATTGTGTATATTTATACATCTGAACTATACCCAACAGTACTGAGGTAATTTAACAGAGCTTCTGGGTAAATGAAAATACTTTTCACGCACAGCGATATGATTGCTGCTGTGCTTTAATATTTATCTGTAATTATTTTTACCTGAAATATCAATGTGAGTTCTTTAATTAAGGCAGCTTGCCGGGGCTTGAAAGGGCTTCTCCTGTTAGTCACACATTTCACACCAATGCACTTTCCCGGGCTGTTTGTGGCAACTTCTTCTCGGTCTGAATCCAGAATAAAAATATGAAAACCAGCTTCTTATACCACAGTGTTAGGTGCCGTATTTCTCATTTCTACTATTGATTTTTGGGAGTAAAATTACAGGGTGCAAAACCAAACATAATGACATGATGGAAGCATATACTAACTTAATCATAGACTATGCAGTAAGGACTATTTATAGTCCTTCTGTATACTTATATCTGCTATACGATTATATTTGTTTGCCTGCTGAAAAACAAGTGCTTTTCCATATCTTTGTTATTTAATTAAATATTTGTAATGCGACTCCTTTTTAATAGTTTCTGTGTGACAGTAATTTTCTTTACACCATGTAATTCATGAACAAGTGGGCTAAAACCTTAGTTTATTTTTCTTAGTTCTTACCAACTCATTGTGAGGTTACTCTCTCTCCTGTTGTCCCAAGATACAAACCTGAGATAGGAAAATATACTACCACACAGTCTTGTTCTTCTCACCCCCATCTTGGTTCCACATGATGTTCTGAATGGTACTCTAAGTGCATGTTCAGAATGTAAGTCATATTGCACTAGTTGCTTGAGAATAGAAACTACAAAACTACTGCAAAAATTGAGCCCTCTTTAAAGAGAGCAGGGAATTTGGAAGCTGACGTGGAGTAGGAAAGCGTCCCGCCTGCTAGGTGTGTCCTGTAGCGCTGTAGAGGTAGGTAGGATGGTGACATAAATCACCTGAGTCCAGGACCCTGAGGGCTTTGCGGGGGGTAGGGGGAAAAGTGGTTGACTCCTTGGATTGGCTTTTTTTTTTCTTTTGCGGTTCACAAATTATCATGTGTTACGGAGGCGTAAAAGCTAGACTGTGAATGCAGTTTTTGCAATAAAACTTGTGAAGATGGAGGTGGATTGACTGTTTCTAGATACTGGGCTTGTGATTCTTGGCACAGGTTTAGGTTTAATACGCACGTCCCAAGCATGCTGACTGAAATTGAATGTGGAGGTTTGTTTACATTCTCCCCATCCAAACTTTTGTATTCTTTAAGGCCTCTGGGGTTTTTTTGTTTCTTGTTTTGTTTTTTAAAGGGGGTGGGTTTTGACATTGTTTTCCTTTCCCCTCTGCTTTTCTGGAGTTGAGAATCAAGAGAATTAAATCTGAAAATATTTTAGTTGCTCAGCTTTTGCTTGTTTCACTATGTTTTCATGTTACAGTCTTCCTAAGTCCCATTGACGTTCAGTGCCAAGTGTGTGACAGCTCACATCTAGCAGGAATTAAGGGTACTGTCTCTGTGTGTTTGAAACTAAGTGTTTGTGATTAGGAAGATTTTTAAAAAAAGATTAAGTGCTGCTTCATTTGAGAATCTGCACTAATATTGTGGCAAAAAAGTAACTTTGTCAAAGATAAAGACTGGTAGTGGAGAAAATGCAAGAATGAAGACAATTAAAAAAAATAGCAACTTTATTAGACCACCTGTGTTTAATAATATGATAAACTTATGTTAAACCATATGAAAATTCCTCACATGTGACAATTTATACATTTAAAAAGATGTTTGGTATCTCTCTGTTACTTTAATTGCAAATACTATAGTTTATGGAAGAAAAGCAGTGATGGGCGAGTGTTTAATTTAGAGCAAACCGTCAGCACCATCTGGTGGGCTTTGCAAAGCTTTGTGCTGATCCTGGCATTGCTCTGGCAGCAGAGCTCAGGCATGCTGTGCGACCAGACATGTACCCTTCAAAGGCAGTG